>NC_133533.1:85504739-85615310 GCF_048544455.1 Silene latifolia
AACAAAGTTGTCAATCATATTAACAAAGCAAAACATGATGAATGAATGGAAATGATTAACAATAATTAAAATAAGGGTTAAGAGAATTATACCTAATGATGATTCCAAAATAATAAGCAAAGAATAATAGAAGTACTTGATGAATGATTGGAAGGTTGTCAATCCTCCAAATAAACCCCAAATAATTTTCAATTACCCAAAATAAAGGATGAACAATAGAAAAATTAAGGAAATGAGATTTGTATTAATGCTTTATTAAAAGTTGATTACAAGATTAAAATGAGATTAGGAAGAACATAAATAATATTGAGGATTGATGATAATCTAATTAGTACGATACGGTATTTATAGTGAGGATTAGGAACATAAGGTAGGGTTACTAATGGCTTAAATGACGATTAAGACCCTTAAGAAAAGTTGAGGAAATGCTCCTCTCGAAGGAAGATGCTAGTCTCCTTTTTGCTAGTCTTTCAGAAATATGCGCATCCCGAGTGGAACAAGGAAGAGACGTGCTGTATTGGGCAGGAATCCGAACGACCAAGGGGTCGGGACGAGCAGATTGTGGTGGTGCAGGACGAGGGGACAGGGTGGTGGGACGCTCGGATTGTGGAGGTCTTGGACGAGCGTCCCGAGGCTGCGACGGGCGGATTGTAGTCCAGCAAGCTTCTTCCTCTTTTCTTCTTTTCTTCTTCCAACAATCCTCAAGGATCTTGTCGGAGATACAAGGATCTTCTTCATCATTGCCCATCTACTACATTATTTACATAGGCCTTCTAGTCTTGTCTTCACTTTGATGCTTGGTCATTAGATTCGATCAATTTAGCTCCATTTTGCCATGAAAATGCAAGGTTTGCACTCCTCTCCTACCAAGCAAACAAAACCTCAAAGAATATGCAAAACAAAGGACTAAAGATAGTAAATGACCCAATTATGCACTAAAAAGCATAGGAATGAGGCTAATTCGGGGACTAAATATGATCAAATATTGGTCACATCAAATATCCCCAAACCGAACCTTTGCTCGTCCCGAGTAAAGAGGTGACAAAACTAGGACCCTTATTTAAACTAACCTACTAATATAACCGATATGAGACAATTAGGGGGTCTCACTCCGCCCCTTCAACTTACAACAAGACAACCATGAGGTATGATGCCTTCTTACAAGGCAAGGTGGGGCTTGCCAAAATGGCGACACATCCAAGCATTAAAGCACACAAAATCAAGTAATGGATGCATCTACAAAAGAATAGCCACTTTCCTCATCTAAGTGGCGAAAATTATCTAAAGGGGAGGCAATTTAAGGGTACACACTCCTTCATAGATATGGTTTCTTCAAACTACTAAGCCTAGAAGGATACCAATAAATCACCTCCAAGTTGTGTCAAGCTAGGGTACCTTTGTCCTCTATCGTTAAATGTTTTCGTCAAGAGTAGACTCCCTATGGTGTTAGAAACACTAGAGGATCGCGGAATTACCCTTCTTGCCTAGACAAGAAGAAGGGTCGTCCCCTCTCTACCATGCACAAAAATGGATACGATGGGAAAGGGATCAATAGTATTTTTAATTTGAGAGTTTGCTTTTGTTGTTGTTTTTCTCCCCAATTTCTTGTGGCATTAACATTTTGGGAGCAATTTCTTTGCCGTTTCTTTTGATGTTTGGCATTTCAATACTTGACAACTTTTAACTTTTCTGCATTTTCTTTTGAACATTTTCAAAGTCACCCCATTTGTAGCGAGGGTGCTTATATTTGAAGCATAGGAGTCTATTTTTGCTCCTCTTCTCATTTGATGCAATTGTAAACTTTTTGACCTTTCATTTTCTTTTCTTTAACTCAAATTTGAACAATTTTTGTGCCCATTCGCTTTGATGACAAAATGTGGTTGAACATGGATGATGGTTGCATGGTTTCAAGGGTCACCTTGAAATAAACGGTAGCCAAGGAGTTATCACGCCACAAGGTACTCTTGACTAGGCCTTAATCCATGGGTCAAAGGATACTAGTATGACATATCCTAGGGTGTTTTACAAGTATTCTAACAAACAAAGTCTTAAGAAAAAAAAGCATCTACAAGGGCCTATATACACTTGTCAAGTTTACCAAATAGACGGTTTCACAAAATTATTCTAACATGCAACTACATGCCACGATGCAACTAACATATATACATCCTAATGCATATTCTTCTACCAACTATTATGCCAAATAATCTAAATGCAAGTCCTATAATCACATTGTTTATACCGCATCAATCAAAATAAAGCCACATAGTCATTAACATAAAGAGGAAAAAGGAGATTGTAAAGATCATACCATGCGGTCTTCAATATCCTCATGTCTCGGATGTGGCATAGTCGATCAATGTGAAAAAGGATGGACAAACACAAAATATACAAAATATACGAGACTACACTACAAGGGAAATGAACATGTTTTTGGGTTTTTCAATTTTTTAAATTTTTATGGTTTTTATGTTTATGAAATAAAAAGACATGTTTTTGTATTTTTCAAAAAATTTCAATTTTTTTTTTTGTATTTTTGGAATATAAATTCATATCCCCTACTTTATTTTGGACATTGTCCTCAATGTACATGTAGGAGTAGAAATAAAAAGGAAATACATGTTTTTGGATTTTTGATTTTTTTTGAAATAAAGTACAAATGCAATGATATGATATGAATGAATGCATGTTCTAACTAAATGTAATTCTATATGACATATATAACAAATGAATGCAATCTACATTACACTAAATGATGCATGATTTCTAGTAAACTATGGTCACCTATGATCAAACCTCCCCAAACCGATTTAAGCACTATTTTTAGTGTAGAAAAGAATAGGATTGGTCATTAGTGACTATGCATGAATTCTAGTCTATATGCAGCTATCTACATGAATCATGTGAGCTATATTATAATGCAAATTAATCTAATCATTTGAGATATATTACAATGCAACTATACTATATGAACTAACTAATGTAAATGCAATTTGAAATATAATACAAATGGAAGCTAAATTAAATGTATATATAACTAAATGCAAGTGTAAATGGAATGCAAAGTCAATGTAAAGGATATCTTACAAATGGTGGTTTGAGGGAGGACTCCACCAAACTCATTACTTGTTGCCATGGTTATTGATGTTGTCCATGTTGCTCAATGCTCTCAATAACCGGTCAAAGGCTTGAGCACAATCTTCAAATAAGCAAAGATAGAACCATGGCCACTTCAAAATAGAATAGAGCCAATCCTCCACAAGGGGCTTTTCATTGAAATTTCTCCCCTTCACCTTGGCCTTTTCATCATAGGCTTTTTAGCTCTCCAAATTAGCTAGCATAGAATTCTTGTCGTCGGGAGGCTTCCATTCTCTCCCGAATCCCTCAAATATAGTGATGATGATAGCATTTGGATTTATCAATCCTTCAAGAATAGAAGGAGAATTCTCATAGTATTGATGACGGGGTACTTTAGGAATTGAAGTTGTGGGGCCCAAATCTCTACAAGCAAGTTCATTTGCAAGTTTGTTCTTGATGTTTTTCACCAAGTACCCTTTATATGATGATTTGACTTTTTGTAGAAGATCCACCATATCATCTCCAACAATCGTAGGTTCCATGATATGTGCGAAAAGGTCTTCATGGTCAATAGGAAAGAGGCATTCATCTTCCTCATGGAAGCATACCTCAAACTTCTCAAGGATGGGGTCCTCAAGTGAGGCAATATCACAACTCCCTTCCTCTTCTTCATTCCAAAAGTCCTTGCAAGACACATATTCCACATAAGCTCCTTCCTTAGGCTTGTCATCATCGCTATCTTCATACGAATCATAGGTAGGGGCTTCACTCCTCTTCATTAACTCTTTCTCCAACACCTTAATGTCCACATCAAAAGTCACACCCTCATACTCACAAAGGCTAAGAGTATTTGGCATACTCAACCTCATATCTTCCTCATCAAATACCACACTTTTATATTTACAAGAGCTCAAAGAGATTGGCTCTCCCCACCTCTCATCTTCCATATCAAAGGTCACTCCTTCAAACTCGCATTCATGGACAATGTCTAAGGGATGGTGAGGAGTGTTTACTTGGGCTTCTTTTATTTTGGCAATTTGAATCTCCAATTCCTCACCTTGGGTAATAATGCCTTGGAGAACATTGTCCCTCTTTTGGCTCTCCTCTAGCATTTTGAATGGGTTCATCTTCTTGTTGTGGGTGGGTGTGAAAGTGACTGTATTGTGGCAATTGAAATTCATTATGAAGTGGGTATTAGGTGGACGGTTGTTGTGGATATTGTATGTGGTGATTTTGGTGGAAAAAATTAGGGTAGTAGTTAGGATTTTCATTGTATGAGTAGTAAGGTAGGTTTGTGTTGACTTGCTCCTCAAACTCCTCATACTCATAGTCATACTCAAAAGATCCACCACATACTTCATATGTCAAGTCTTGGGTCATCATCATAACCAAGATAAAGATACAACTACAAAAATGGAAACTATAATAAAATGGTAAAAACGAACCTTGAGGAACAAGTTCCTCAAGGTTAAAGCACAATTAAAATAGACAAACAAACAAGAACTTAATCACATAACACCGTCCCCGGCAACGGCGCCATTTTTGGTCGGACTATCGTTTTCGGTTACTTGTCGTTAGGAGCACCTAGACCAAAACAATATTTATAACTTCACAAACTACTCTACTATTAGTAAAGGGGTAAGTAAAGGTCGGATCTCAAGGGACGGGTATTGATGTAGGATTTTTGATTGCAAGTAGTGGTGTCTAAGGGTGTCACAATTTGGGTTGAGATAAGAAGATCACTAAACTAAATAACAATGTAAATAAACAAGCAAGATGATTAAAATGAGATGTAAATAATTGATTAAAAGCACTAGGGTGTCATGGGTTCATAGGGGATTCATGGGAATAAATCATACAAACATATTCTCAAGTTATAAGCAAGCAATTATTGTTGTGATAGGATCGAGTTGGTTTATATCTTACAATCTTAGGAAGGTTTGGGTCCCGGAGCCGAATCGATTAGATTGTACAACACCTACAAGTCGACTTAATCCGCCATACTCAACTATATGCATGGTATAATGAGACTCGAGTTGGTTTATGTCTTACAAGTCTCATTGAAAAAGTAAGTGATAGGTAAAAATGCAAGGATTCATAGGCTCGCATTTCATCAAACATAACATGTGCATAAGTTGAGATCACAACAAGCAAGCAAATAAATTATGTGAACATATTAGATTAAGCATAAATCATCCCCCATGTTGGTTTCCCCTAATTCCCCATTAACCTTAGCTAAGGAAACTACTCACTTATTATCAAGTTTAACATGCTAACAAAGTTGTCAATCATACTGTACAGAAGAGGTATGCCTGGCTGCAAGGTCCTTACAGTAAGGTCCATTGGCATCATGTTATATGGAATAGACTCAGCATACCCAAGCACTCTTTTATTTTCTGATTAGTTAGATTGCAGAGACTCTTGACCAAGGATAGGCTTGCTAAATTTGGTGTACAGACTGATGCTACTTGCTTTCTATGCTGCACTGTTGTGGAAACATGTGCTCATCTGTACTATGATTGTGTCTTCAGTGCACAGTGTCTGCAACTGGTGCAGCAGTGGCTGCAAATTAATCTTCAGGGGACATAAATTGTGGACTGGTGTATCCATATGCGATGTAAATCTCTACTCAGGAAGCAAATTATTATGGCTGGTCTTGCCAGTATGGTCTATCATATATGGATGGCTCGCAACAAATGCCGACTGGAAGGGGCTGTTGATCATCCTAGGGTAGTGTTTCCGCATATTAAGCGTGATGTAATCCTTAGAGTATCAGCTCGTTTAGGAGTGATTAAGCACAAAGTTAGTTCTTCTTGGCTAGACCATGTAAGGACGTTCTAAAGTGTGTTTGGCACTTTGTAACCAAGTAGGGTGATGTAATTCCTCATGATTATGCTAATATATTAACCTTTCACCTAAAAAAAGGGTTGTCAATCATATTAACAAAGCAAAACATGATGAATGAATGGAAATGATTAACAATAATTAAAACAAGGGTTAAGAGAATTATACCTAATGATGATTCCAAAATAATAAGCAAAGAATAATAGAAGTACTTGATGAATGATTGGAAGGTTGTCAATCCTTCAAATAAACCACAAATAATCTTCAATTACCCAAAATAAAGGATGAACAATAGAGAAATTAAGGAAATGAGATTTGTATTAATGCTTAATTAAAAATTGATTACAAGATTAAAATGAGATTAGGAAGAACATAAATAATATTAAGGATTGATCATAATCTAATTAGTACAATGGGGTATTTATAGTGAGGATTAGGTACATATATTAGGGTTACTAAGGGCTTAAATGACGATTAAGACCCTTAAGAAAAGTTGAGGAAATGCTCCTCTCGAAGGAAGATGCTAGTCTCCTTTTTACTAGTCTTTCAGAAATATGCGCATCCCGAGTAGAACAAGGAAGAGACGTGTTGTACTGGGCAGGAATCCGAGTGGCCAAGGGGTCGGGACGAGCGGATTGTGGTGGTGCAGGACGAGCAAACATGGTGGTGGGACGCTCGGATTGTGGAGGTCTTGGACGAGCGTCCCGAGGCTGCGACGGGCGGATTGTAGTCCAGCAAGCTTCTTCCTCTTTTCTTCTTTTCTTCTTCCAAAAATCCTCAAGGATCTTGTCGGAGATGCAAGGATCTTCTTCATCATTGCCCATCTACTACATTATTTACATAGGCCTTCTAGTCTTGTCTTCACTTTGATGCTTGGTCATTAGATTCGATCAATTTAACTCCATTTTGTCATGAAAATGCAAGGTTTGCACTCCTCTCCTACCAAGGAAACAAAATCTCAAAGAATATGCAAAACAAAGGACTAAATATAGTAAATGACCCAATTATGCACTAAAAAGCATAGGAACGAGGCTAATTCGGGGACTAAATATGCTCAAATATTGGTCACATCAAATATCCCCAAACCGAACCTTTGCTCGTCCCGAGTAAAGAGGTGACAAAACTAGGACCCTTATTTAAACTAACCTACTAATATAGCCGATATGAGACAATTATCGGGTCTCACTCCGCCCCTTCCACTCACAACAAGACAACCATGAGGTAGGATGCCTTCTTGCAAGGTAAGGTGGGGCTTGCCAAAATGGCGACACATCCAAGCATTAAAGCACACAAAATCAAGTAATGGATGCATCTACAAAAGAATAGCCACTTTCCTCATCTAAGTGGCGGAAATTATCTAAAGGGGAAGCAATTTAAGGGTACACACTCCTTCATAGATATGGTTTCTTCAAACTACGAAGCCTAGAAGGATACCAATAAATCACCTCCAAGTTGTGTCAAGCTAGGGTACCTTTGTCCTCAATCGTTAAATGCTTTCATCAAGAGTAGACTCCCTATGGTGTTAGAAACACTGAAGGATCGTGGAATTCCCCTTCTTGCTTAGACAAGAATAAGGGTCGTCCCCTCTCTACCATGCACAAAAATGGATACGATGGGAAAGGGATCAATAGTATTTTTCATTTGGGAGTTTGCTTTTATTTTTGTCTTTCCCCCCAATTTCTTTGGCATTAACAATTTGAAAACAATTTCTTTGCCATTTCTTTTGATGTTTGTCATTTCAATACTTGACAACTTTTCAACTTTTCTGCATTTTCTTTTGAACATTTTCAAAGTCACCCCTTTTGTAGCGAGGGTGCTTATATTTGAAGCATAGGAGTCTATTTTTGCTCCTCTTTTCATTTGATGCAATTGCAAGCTTTTTGACCTTTCATTTTCTTTTCTTTAACTCAAATTTGAACAATTTTTGTGCCAATTCCCTTTGATGACAAAATGTGGTAGAACATGGATGATGGTTGCATGGTTTCAAGGGTCACCTTGGAATAAACGGTAGCCAAGGAGTTATCACACCACAAGGTACTCTTAACTAGGCCTTAATCCATGGGTAAAAGGATACTAGTATGACACATCCTAGGGTGTTTTACAAGTATTTTAACTAACAAAGTCTTAAGAAGAAAAAGCATCTACAAGGGCCTATATACACTTGTCAAGTTTGCCAAACAGACGGTTTCACAAAATTATTCTAACATGCAACTACATGCCATGATGCAACTAACATATATACATCCTAATGCATATACTTCTACCAACTATTATGCCAAATAATCTAAATGCAAGTCCTATAATCATATTGTTTATACCGCATCAATCAAAATAAAGGCACATAGTCATTAACATAAAGAGGAAAAAGGAGATTGGAAAGATCATATCATGTGGTCTTCAATATCCTCATGTCTCGGATGTGGCATAGTCG
The DNA here is from genome assembly GCF_048544455.1 of Silene latifolia. Lineage (NCBI taxonomy): Eukaryota > Viridiplantae > Streptophyta > Magnoliopsida > Caryophyllales > Caryophyllaceae > Silene > Silene latifolia. The sequence continues at coordinate 85,513,093 of NC_133533.1, forward strand.
ATCAATGTGAAAAAGGATGGACAAACACAAAATATACAAAATATACGAGACTACACTACAAGGGAAATGAACATATTTTTGGGTTTTTCAATTTTTTAAATTTTTATGGTTTTTATGTTTATGAAATAAAAAGACATGTTTTTGTATTTTTTAAAAAATTTCAATTTTTTTTATATTTTTGGAATATAAATTCCCATCCCTCACTTTATTTTGGACATTGTCCTCAATGTACATGTAGGAGTAGGAATAAAAAGGAAATACATGTTTTTGGATTTTTGATTTTTTTGAAATAAAGTACAAATGCAATGATATGATATGAATGAATGCATGTTCTAACTAAATGTAATTCTATATGACATATATAACAAATGAATGCAATCTACATTACACTAAATGATGCATATTTCTAGTAAACTATGGTCACCTATGATCAAACCTCCCCAAACCGATTTAAGCACTATTTCTAGTGTAGAAAAGAATAGGATTGGTCATTAGTGACTATGCATGAATTCTAGTCTATATGCAACTATCTACATGAATCATGTGAGCTATATTACAATGCAAACTAATCTAATCATTTTAGATATATTACAATGCAACTATACTATATGAACTAACTAATGTAAATGCAATATGAAATATAATACAAATGCAAGCTAAATTAAATGTATATATAACTAAATGCAAGTGTAAATGGAATGCAAAGTCAAAGTAAAGGATATCTTACAAATGGTGGTTTGAGGGAGGACTCCACCCAAAATCATTCCTTGTTGCCATGGTTATTGATGTTGTCCATGTTGCTCAATGCTCTCAATAACCGGTCAAAGGCTTGAGCACAATCTTCAAATAAGCAAAGATAGAACCATGGCCACTTCAAAATAGAATAGAGCCAATCCTCCACAAGGGGCTTTTCATTGAAATTTCTCCCCTTCACCTTGGCCTTTTCATCATAGCCTTTTTAGCTCTCCAAATTAGCTAGCATAGAATTCTTGTCGTTGGGAGGCTTCCATTCTCTCCCGAATCCCTCAAATATAGTGATGATGATAGCATTTGGATTTATCAATCCTTCAAGAATATAAGGAGAATTCTCATAGTATTGATGACGGGGTACTTTAGGAATTGAAGTTGTGGGTGCCAAATCTCTACAAGCAAGTTCATTTGCAAGTTTGTTCTTGAACTTTTTCACCAAGTACCTTTTATATGATGATTTGACTTTTTGTAGAAGATCCACCATATCATCTCCAACAATCGTAGGTTCCATGGTATGTGCGAAAAGGTCTTCATGGTCAATAGGAAAGAGGCATTCATCTTCCTCATGGAAGCATACCTCAAACTTCTCAAGGATGGGGTCCTCAAGTGAGGCAATATCACAACTCCATTCCTCTTCTTCATTCCATAAGTCCTTGCAAGACACATATTCCACATAAGCTCCTTCCTTAGGCTTGTCATCATCGTTATCTTCATACGAACCATAGATAGGGGCTTCACTCCTCTTCATTAACTCTTTCTCCAACACCTTAATATCCACATCAAAAGTCACACCCTCATACTCACAAAGGCTAAGAGTATTTGGCTTACTCAATCTCATATCTTCCTCATCAAATACCACGCTTTTATATTTACAAGAGGTCAAAGAGATCGACTCTCCCCATCTCTCATCTTCCATATCAAAGGTCACTCCTTCAAACTCGCATTCATGGACAATGTCTAAGGGAGGGTGAGGAGTGTTTACTTGGGCTTCTTTTATTTGGGCAATTTGAATCTCCAATTTCTCACCTTGGGTAATAATGCCTTGGAGAACATTGTCCCTCTTTTGGCTCTCCTCTAGCATTTTGAATGGGTTCATCTTCTTGTTGTGGGTGGATGTGAAAGTGGTTGTATTGTGGCAATTGAAATTCATTATAAAGTGGGTATTGGATGTGCTGATTTTGGTGGGAAAAATTGGGGTAGTAGTTAGGATTTTCATTGTATGATTAGTAAGGTAGGTTTGTGTTGACTTGCTCCTCAAACTCCCCATACCCATAGTCATACTCAAAAGATCCACCACATACTCCATATGTCAAGTCTTGGGTCATCATCATAACCAAGATAAAGATACAACTACAAAAATGGAAACTACAATAAAATGGTAAAAACGAACCTTGAGGAACAAGTTCCTCAAGGTTAAAGCACAATTAAAATAGATAAACAAACAAGAACTTAATCACATAACACCGTCCCCGGCAATGACGCCATTTTTGGTCGGACTATCGTTTTCGGTTACTTGTCGTTAGGAGCACCTAGACCAAAACAATATTTATAACTTCACAAACTACTCTACTATTAGTAAAGAGATAAGTAAAGGTCGGATCCCAAGGGACGGGTATTGATGTAGGATTTTCGATTGCAAGTAGTGGTGTCTAAGGGTGTCGCAATTTGGGTTGACATAAGAAGATCACTAAACTAAATAACAATGTAAATAAACAAGCAAGATGATTAAAATGAGATGTAAACAATTGATTAAAAGCACTAGGGTGTCATGGGTTCATAGGGGATTCATGGGAATTGATCATACAAACATATTCTCAAGTTATAAGCAAGCAATTATTATTGTGATAGGATCGAGTTGGTTTATATCTTACAATCCGAGGAAGGTTTGGGTCCCGGAGCCGAATCGATTAGATTGTACAACACCTACAAGTCGACTTAATCCGCCCTACTCAACTATATGCATGGTATAATGAGACTCGAGTTGGTTTATGTCTTACAAGTCTCATTGAAAAGGTAGTGATGGGTAAAAAATGCAAGGATTCATAGGCTCGCATTTTATCAAACATAACATGTGCATAAGTTGAGATCACAACAAGCAAGCAAATAAATTATGTGAACATATTAGATTAAGCATAAATCATCCCCCATGTTGGTTTCCCCTAATTCCCCATTAACCTTAGCTAAGGAAACTACTCACTTATTATCAAGTTTAACATGCTAACAAGGTTGTCAATCATATTAACAAAGCAAAACATGATGAATGAATGGAAATGATTAACAATAATTAAAATAAGGGTTAAGAGAATTATACCTGATGATGATTCAAAATAATAAGCAAAGAATAATAGAAGTACTTGATGAATGATTGGAAGGTTGTCAATCCTCCAAATAAACCCCAAATAATCTTCAATTACCCAAAATAAAGGATGAACAATAGAGAAATAAAGGAAATGAGATTTGTATTAATGCTTAATTAAAAGTTGATTACAAGATTAAAATGAGATTAGGAAGAACATAAATAATATTGAGGATTGATCATAATCTAATTAGTACAATGGGGTATTTATAGTGAGGATTAGGTACATAAATTAGGGTTACTAAGGGCTTAAATGACGATTAAGACCCTAAAGAAAAGTTGAGGAAATGCTCCTCTCGAAAGAAGATGCTAGTCTTCTTTTTGCTAGTCTTTCAGAAATATAAGCTTCCAGAGTGGATCAAGAAAGAGACGTGTTGTACTGGGCAGGAATCCGAGCGGCCAAGGGGCCGGGACGAGCGGATTGTGGTGGTGCAGGACGAGCGGACAGGGTGGTGGGACGCTCGGATTGTGGAGGTCTTGGACGAGCGTCCCGAGGCTGCGACGGGCGGATTGTAGTCCAGCAAGCTTCTTCCTCTTTTCTTCTTTTCTTCTTCCAACAATCCTCAAGGATCTTGTCGGAGATGCAAGGATCTTCTTCATCATTGCCCATCTACTACATTATTTACAAAGGCCTTCTAGTCTTGTCTTCCCTTTGATGCTTGGTCATTAGATTCGATCAATTTAGCTCCATTTTGCCATGAAAATGCAAGGTTTGCACTCCTTTCCTACCAAGGAAACAAAACCTCAAAGAATATGCAAAACAAAGGACTAAAGATAGTAAATTACCCAATTATGCACTAAAAAGCATAGGAACGAGGCTAATTAGGGGACTAAATATGCTCAAATATTGGTCACATCAAATATCCCCAAACCGAACCTTTGCTCGTCCCGAGTAAAGAGGTGACAAAACTAGGACCCTTATTTAAACTAACCTACTAATATAGCCGATATGAGACAATTAGCGGGTCTCACTCCGCCCCTTCAACTCACAACAAGACAACCATGAGGTAGGATGCCTTCTTGCAAGGCAAGGTGGGACTTGCCAAAATGGCGACACATCCAAGCATTAAAGCACACAAAATCCAAGGCAAGGTGGGGCTTGCCAAAATGGCCGCTTTGGGATGTACCAAACCCCATTACCACGACATGGGTGACTCCCGTTTATGTCAAGTGGTCAAGAGCTCAACCTTGGAGGAGAGGTCCAAATCTCGTAAGGACGAGGTTGTTGATTTGAAGTATAGAGAGGTTGACAAGGCCAACCGTGCCTTCTTTGAGGACTTTGTTGACGGAGCTAGCCCGGATGTGATGAGGCCACCAAAGAGGAGAAGCTCGGGTCCCAAAGATGTAGTGGGCCGTGTATGGGCTCGCTTTGGACCGAATATGGGGTCATGCAAAAGACCGGAGGCCGTCGCCGTTGTAGATCCGTTTAGGATCCGTTCCGAAGAGGAAGTTCGTGCTAGGCGGGCCAACAAGAAGAACAAGAGGAAGATGTACCCCGAGGGTTAAGGCAAGGGTACAATGGAAGAATGAAGATCTATATTACCCACTTTATTATTATGTTGTATTAGTGTTGTGAGTTTTAATTATGTTGTACTAGCTATGTCTTGTGTGTTTTATGCTAGTTTTACTATATGAGGTGTCTTAGTCGACACTCTAGCTTCGACAAGTTGTAGACTTGCCGAGCTTTATTTTTTTTCTTATTTGTAATCCTTCTCATTATTAATTAAATAAGAGGATTGCTTGTGTCAAAAGGAACTGTGAATGCTTGTTTCTTCCATCCATTTTGTAAAGGCAATTCGGCTTGAATTATCCTAAACATTGCACTTGGGAAATGGGATTTTTGTAGGAAGGGAGAAAAGCTTCTTTTTTTGTATTTTTGTGGGAAAGGGAGTGTCGCTCCCTCTCTCTTTTTGAAAGTGATATGAGTGATGTTTTGTATGTGGGTAAACATAAGAGAATATTTTTTGTTTTTTTGTTTTTTTATTATGGGGATGGTCGTATCCTTCTTGTGTAAGAAAGGACTGCCTACGTATCCACCTGAAAGGTGAAACCAAACCATGATCGTAGTTCGAAATGTTTTATAAATTTATTTGGGTTTTGTGGTTGTATATTCACCTGAAAAGGTGCAATCAAACCATGCTCGTAGTTCAGGGGTTTTGTTTGAGTGAAAATGGATGTTGCCTTTGACAGATCAAAGGGTATTTGAAATGGGTAAGGTGCCGCAACTTAGACTCGATAAAACATGCTATTTCAAATCAGAATGCATTGAGGAACTTGACTTGAAATGGGTTAAGGTGGGCGCTAGTTGTAAAACTAGGGTGAGGTTGTCGGTTGCTACAGTTCAAGGCTAGTATTTCTTGAATTGGTCTAGGTTGGTCGGGTTTGTAAAATCCTCCCTGTCTAGGTCACTCAGTCACATTGTGCCCCCCGAAAGTATTTTCTTGACCAGGGATGGTCCAGCCCAATTGGGTTTGAATTTCCCCCTCGGATCGACGGGTAATGGTGCCCGAACCGACTTAAGGACCAAGTCGCCTTCCTTGATGTTCCTGGGTTTAAATTTTTTTTTGAATGCCCGTTGTATACATCGTTGGTATAGTTGGATGTTGTGCAAGGCGTTGAGCCGCCGTTCGTCTAGAAGTGTGTGTTGTTCGAACCTTCAACGGGTCCATTCCGCCTCAGGGACTTGACTTTCCAGTAGGATGCATAGAGATGGGATCTCTAACTCTACCGGCTGAACCGCCTCCATGCCGTATGCTGGGTAGAAGGGTGTGGCTTCTGTCGGTGTTCGAGTGGAGGTTCGGTATCCTCAGAGAGCGAATGGGAGTTTGCTCGGCCAATCGCGGTAGTTATCTTGCATTTTCTTGTTTGCTGCCTCCACCGCTCCGTTGGTTTGGGGACGGTAGGGGGATGATCGATGTCGTTTGATCTTGTATTTTTTCAGCAAGGCTTGTGTTTCCGCCCGGAAGTGAGAGCGTTGTTCGCTGATGATTTCATGGGGCACCCTATATCTGCAGATGATGTTGTCTTGGATGAATTTGGCCACTTGTTTGGCGGTCAAGACTGTATATGACTGTGCTTCCACCCATTTGGTGAAGTAGTCGATGGCGACAAGGACGAAGCAATGCCCTTTGGTGCTTATCGGGTTGACTTTCCCGATGATGTCGATGCCCCAGGTCGAGAAAGGCCAGAGTGATGTCATGGTGTATAAAAGGGATGGCGGTATATGTTGTATGTTGGCGAAGATTTGGCAATTATGGCAATGTTTGACGTAGTTGCGACAATCGGCTTCCATGGTGGTCCAATAGTAGCCTAACCGCATGATTTTTCGGGTCAGCATCATTGCGCTCATGTGAGGGCCACATTCTCCGTCGTGGACCTCTCCTATGACGTTTTTGGCTTTGTGATGGTCAATGCAAAAGAGGAGAATCCCTTGAGGTGTTCTTTTGTATAATTGTTCTTGGTTTATCACGAATTGTGATGCAAGTAAACGGATGGCTCTTTGTCCTCTTGTCTCAGAGTTGGGAGGGAATTCGTTTTTGGTTTTGTAGTTGAGGATGGCTTGGTACCAAGGTTCATCATGGTTTTCCTCGTCGTTGTTGATGGTACAGATGTGGGCTGGCTCGCTCCTTCTCACGACACATAGGGGCATCGATGTCATGTCGTCAGGTATGTTGACGAGCCCGGCAAGTTTTGCCAGGGCATCATCAAATTGATTTTCCTCTCGTGGCAAGTGGAAGTAGTTGACTTGGTCGAAGAACTCGGCCTCCTGATTGATTTTTGCTCGATAGGGGCATCGATGTCATGTTGTCAGGTATGCTCGATTGATGATTACCGAGGAATCGCCGTGGACCCTCAGTCTCTTGATGCCAAGTGTTATGGCTGCTTGTAGGCCGATGAGGCATGCCTCATATTCCGCGGCATTGTTGGTGACGGCGAAGTCTAATTTGACCGACATCGAAACATGTTCTCCCACTGGTGATATTAGAAGGATTCCTACCCCGAAACCTCTCAGATTGACGCACCATCGAATTATAGGTCCCATGCGTCGGACTCAGCACAAAGGATGTCTTCGTCAGGAAGTGACCATGTGTCGGTCGTTGGATCCTCGTTGACGGGATTTTCTGCTAGGAAATCGGCGACTTCTCTTCCCTTGATAACCTTGAGGGGTACGAACTTGAGATCAAATTCGGATAGCGTGAGTGTCCATCTAGACAGCCTTCCGTTTAGTACGGAAGATGTATTTGACCGGGTCCATCTTGGAGTAGATGTGAACGTGTAGCTGAGTATGTAGTGTCGCAGCTTCTTTGTTGACCATACTAAGCCAAGGCATGTCTTTTCCAGTTGGGTGTACCTTGTCTCATACTCGATGAACTTTTTGTTGATGTAGTAGATGGCTCATTCTTCGTCGTCGACTGTTTGTGCTAGCATTGCTCCAACGGCTGTGTCAGCGATAGTCAGGTATAGAGAAAAGGGAATTCTTTGTTGAGGTGGCATGAGGACATGAGGTTTGGATAGGATTTCCTTTATCCTATCGAAGGCCTTTTGACAGTCATCGTCCCAATCGGTGTGATCGGAGGCGCGAAGCTTCTTCAAGATTGGTTCACAAATCATGGTGAGCTTGGCTATGAAGCGGCTGATGTACTGAACCAGACTGAGAAATCCCCGAATCTCCTTCTCGTTCTTAGGCCGAGGCATTTGTTGAAGGGCTTTGATTTTGGTTTGATCAATCTCAATGCCTCTTTTGCTTACGACGTGTTCTAGGAGCTTTCCGGAGGTGACCCCGAATGCACATTTCTGAGGATTTAGTCTCATTTTATATTTCCGCAGACGAGCGAATAATTTTTGGAGGGCGCTAATATGGTCGTCCCGTTCTTTTGATTTGACGATCATGTCATCGACATATACCTCTACCTCCTTGTGCATAATATCATGTAGGAGAGTGGTAGCGGTTCTTTGATAGGTTGCTCCGGCGTTAATGAGGTCAAAGGGCATGACAGTGTAGCAATATGTACCCCACTGTGTAGTGAATGCAGTCTTGTGCATGTCTTCCTCAGCCATTTTGATCTGGTTGTACCCAGCATACCCGTCAATGAATAATAGGAGGGCGTGCTCGGCGGTATTGTCCACCAGGATGTCAACATGTGGCAAAGGGAAGTCGTCCTTTGGACTTGCTTTGTTCAGATCCCTGAAGTCGACGCAAACCCGAATCCTTCCGTTTTTCTTGGGTACAGGCACGATGTTGGCCACCCAGTCATAGTAGTCAGACACTTTGATAAACCCGGCTTTGAACTGTTTATCCACTTCCTCTTTGATTTTCAAGGCCCATTCAGGCCGCATTCAGCGCAACTTTTGCTTTACGGGTTTAACTCCGGGTTTAATGGGTATCATGTGCTCTGCAATCTCCCTGTCGATCCCAGGCATGTCTCTATAGGACCAGGCGAATACGTCCTTGTATTCGTGTAGGAGGTCAATTAACTATTGTCTTTCCGAGGGGTCAAGGGTTGTCCCTATCCTAAGTTCTTGAGGTGTGTTGTCGGTCCTTACGTTAATAGGTTCGATCTCCTCAATGATGGGGGTCCTGGTTTCCCGTTTGTCAAGTTCTTTGGCTAGGTGAGGTGGGTAGTCAAGTCACTCAAGTCAAATTCCGCATAGTCATTCAGAATTGCATTGCAGTTAAATTGAGACGAGTCATAAGCAAAATTAGCGTTCATTAAGTCGACTTGAGCGAAAATCTCGGATAGGACAAACATCTCATGGGCGGTCAGAGGCGACACGGCAGAGGAGGTGGCCCCTGGAACGGCCTTGCCGATCGGTCCACTTGACGGTTTTCCTCCAGCCTTGTGCAGCTTTCTCTGGGTCAGTATCAGAGATTAAGGCGGTGGGTCAAACTGGTTGTCCCTCAGAGCAATGTTTTTGATGTCCTAATAGTCGAGGTGCTTGATGTTATCCTCTCCAAAGAGGAGAGTGACAACTTGTCCGTCTAGGCATGGGGACGATTTAGACTCGGTTGATGCAGCTTCGGTGTTGTTGGGGATGAAGTAGCAGTCCTGGAAGCCTTCTACACCCGGGTACCTTACCTTGGCCACAGAGTCATAGATCGGCTCAGGAAAGCCGTGGTAGAGCTCAGACTCTCCCTCGGTGACAAAGTATCCATTGAGGGTCAGATGATAGGGACGGAGAATAATTTCGTGCTTATTGCGCTTCTAAACTAGGAGGTTCATCTCCTGGATATCTTCATCGGTAGGTTCATAGCCAAGTCCGAAGGGGATGTTGGGGACCTTAGCCTGTTTCAAGGGAGGTAAGGCGCTCTTTAGCGGATTGAGGGGTAAACCTGGGAAATAACCCTGGCGCATGAGGACGCGGTTGATTGTGAGGTTGGCAAACGGGTCACAATCAGAGGGTGTTGATTCGTCAGTTAGGGCATTCACAGCTTGAAATCCCCACATCTCGTTGTCGTCCTCCTCGATGGCTTGGGAGGCTATTCCGTTTTTCATGACGGCTTTGATCGGGGAAGCAGGAATTATGATCATCTTCCCGTTGAAGGGGACCTTGATCTTCTAATGAAGGGTTGAGGTAACCGCCTTAACGGCGCGGATCCAGGGACGTTTTAGAAACATTTTGAATGAGGTGTCGATGTCGACTACTTGGAAACTGGTTTGCCTTTCCAGTGGTCTGGTTGTAACGGTTAGAGTGATAAGCCCTGCGACCTTACGACGAGTGTCGTCATAAGCGCGTACTCCTTGATTGGTTAGGACCAAATCGGCTTCCTTGATACCCAGTTTATAGGCTGTTTTGAGGGGAATGACATTTACCGTGGATCCGTCATCCACAAGAACCAAAGGCACATTCTTTTTTAGGCACTGCACAGTGATGTATAGGGCCAGGTTATGGTTGGCTCCGAAGGGAGGGATATATTCATCAGAGAAGATGACCGGGTTGTTCAGGTCGGGGACATCTCTTATCATGTGTTCTACTACTTCTTCAGAGGAGGAGGTAGAGGGCACAGTCAGTTTTCCCAAGGCTTGTAGTAGAGCTTGCCGATGCTCGAAGGATGTGGCGATCAGTTGCCAAATTGAGATTTCGGCTTTTGATTTCTGCAGTTGTTTGAGGATCGAATTCTCGGGAGCCTTCGGTCGATTGTCCGTGTCCGGGACAACCTGGTCGTTCGTTGTTGGAACGACTGTTGAATTGTCCGGGTTTAGATAGAGGCGTCCGAACCGGGTAAGATGACCGATCTCTTTCGACCGTTTCTCTTTCCCTGGGACTATATAGATATCCTCAGCATCATCACTCCAGATACGTGGGATCTCGATGGTACCTCGGATGGATATTCCTTGGTGGGCAGTTTTTGTGAGGGAAATTTTTGTGAGAGTAATTTTTGTGAGGGTAGTTTTTGTGAGGGTGATTATTGTGGGGGTGATTGTTATACGGTGCATGCCAGAATGGTCGCAGGAGCAATCCATCCTGGTGAGGGTAATTTTGGGTGTTTGGATGACCCTCCCTCGGGTGCAGTGCTGGTGGATTGAAAATCAATCGGCGGTAAGCGTCGTCAAGTCGAGTAATCCTTTCGGAGAGACTGGCTATAGCCTCCTCAACTTGTTGGAACATTGCAAGCATGGTTACGGCGCAGAACACAAATACCCCATCTGAGGCATTCTCCAAGGCATTCACCTCGTCATCAATTGGTAAGATGAGGTGTGAGCAGTCCAAAGTTGGCTCGTCATCGGAGATAGCATGGATTCACAAAGGGTTTGTCTTGTTGTTTGGTTTAGTTGGTGGAGGCAAAGGTAATTCCCCTTTTTTGATCATGTCTTGAATGACGTGTTTGAGCTTGAAACAGGTTTCTGTGTCATGACCTTTCCCTTGGTGGTATTGGCAGTAGGCATTAGGGTTCTAGAAACGGGACTTCCTAGCATCAGACGGATCCGGAGTGGGTCTAATTGGTTGTAATTTCCCTTGGTCTATAAGCCTTTTTAGGGCGCTTGCATAAGTTGTCCCAGGTTGGTGAACACTCTTTGAGGGCGCTCAGCTCTTTTCGCGGTTGGCTCGAGGAGGTTGACCTCATCAATTTTGTTTGTTTGACCATAAGGGTGAGATCCAGTTGATGTGGATCCCTGGTAGCCTCTACCGGTAGTTTTGGCTAGGACACCCTTTTGGAGGTCGTCTTCGATGCGGGTTCCAAGGATTTGTAGATCCTGGAATGTCTTGATGTTTTGATACCTCAGCAAGTTGGCATATACCGGGCGGAGATTGTTGACAAATTTCTCCACAAAAGTTGACTCGCTTGGCTTGCTGACCAATTGAGTGCTTACTCTCCTCCAACGGGTTAGGAATTCTGTGAATCTCTCCTTATCATTTTGAGTTAGGACCTCAAGAGTACGGGTGTTGGCCTGAATTTCGACATTGTCAGCATACTACTTAGCAAATTCAACTGCAACCTCATCCCAGGTAGTGAGGTTCTTCGGGTTAAGGGAGTAGTACCATTGACGAGGGATCGGTTCCAGGGATGATGGAAAGATCCGGGTGAAGAGTTCTTGTTTGACCCCTTTTATGGCCATGTAGTCCTTGAAGGCTCGGATGTGATTGAGTGGGTCCTCCACTCCCTTGAATTTGGGCACATCAGTCAAGGTGAAGTTGTCAGGTAGTTGATCCCCAACGGGTTCAAATCTTTGGTTGTTCTCGAGGTGGATGTTGTTACCCCGAGCTAGGAGTTGTTCTTCCAAGAGTTTGAGCCTTTTCTCGGTTTCAGTTAAGGGCAGAGTGTTGTGTTCTCCGGTTTCCTTGTCATTGTTGTTGGACGAAGTTGAAGACGGGGCCATGGTTCTAAGGCAGAAAAATGGCTCACATTACATATCAATCCGACACGGTTCAAAGACTGAACGCAGACAACACAAAGGATGGAACAAATATCAGACTCAACAAGACGAGGATGACCGTGTGTGGTACTTCGGTGCTGACTCAATTTATAACGTGACGCTGTTGATCGGACTTTGACTCGCGTCCAACGTAGTTGCTTGACGCCGTTGGACGAGTCTCGTGGTGAGACGACTTATAAGTAAAGACCCATAAGTATGTTTGCTTCGACACAATAGACACGAGGCGAAATTGGAATGGTGGACTGAAGTTTTCGAAAATAGAGACTCTCAAAAAGACTCGTTTGTCGCTTTACGGACGGCTTCCGAAGAATAAGGATCTCCGAAAGTCGGTCAGTTGAAGGGTTGTCTTAAGTTTGTTTTCAAAAGACGGTTTGAGTTTGAGTCGGCTCGGAAAACAATGTACTGTTTCCAGAGACGGTTTTTGAAATTCAAAATTGTATGTTTTGAAAATCGAGTTTCGAAATGTTTGAAAAGGGTTCGGGGACGGTGTATGATCCTCGGGATATAGAAAATGTCTCGAGAAAAGGGTGTGTGCCTTTCTCGGGTTTTGAAAGACCCATTCTCGGCGCGAGACGGGTTAAAATCCGTGTCTTGACGCGGCGATTATAACGGCGTAAAAAAGGTGTTTTGAAATGGTTGTAGGAAACCGAGTTTGAAAATCGTCATTATGACGGCCTAGAAAGGCGTGTTCAAATGGTTGTAGAAAACCGAGTTTGAAAATCGTCATTACGATGGCTTAGAAAGGCGTGTTGAAATGGTTGTAGAAAATCGAGTTTGAAAATCGTCATTACGACGGCCTAGAAAGGCATGTTAAAATGGTAGTAGAAAACCGAGTTGAAAATCGTCATTACGACGGCCTAGAAAGGCGTGTTGAAAAGCAACGGTCGGCGAAAGACCGAGTTTTGAAATGGCCATTATAACGGCGCAAAAAGCTGTTTTTTTGAAAGTTTGAAAAAAGACACGGAAGGACTTATGATCACATAACATATAAGCACTCTCAGTTTCATTATATTATGTATAATGCTGACATGGATTTTGGCTTAAAGGGTGGATTACACACCAAGCAATCAAACCCCGATTTTCGAGAGGGATACCAATCCAAACAAAATGTGTAAGGAAGGTGCCCTAGCCTCGTGCTCAAAGGTGATGAAAGCTCTTTGACGAAACAGAAATGTGTAACGTCAACGGTATGCTTGACTCAATCGGGATTCAAAACGCGGGGATGAGAAAACTCAGCCCGACGCGACGAGCCAATTGGTCGAAAAGGGTTAGGTTATGGGCCCGGACAAGGAACCCGACTATGACCGTAATATCAATTAATGCATTTCAACCAAGACCTCATTCGAGTCTCACCATCTAGGGATCACAAAGACACAAGTGTCCTAGTTGTCCCCAGCGGAGTCGCCAATCTGTGGATATAGCCACCTACGCGCCATGCCAATCTGCGGGACGTATAGCAGTCTTTTGAAAGCCACGCTCGGCGGCGTACGAATGCTTTCGACCAGATCGTTTTAGATCGGTCGGTTTCGTCTCGAAAAGGGTCTCAAAACGATGCAAGAGATGTTTGGAGTCGCCACCAAGCATTTGTGGGATGCTTGGAACCCGTTCGAATCCACTTTATACCTTCGTCAAACAAAGCACAAAGCAGTGTTTGACATAGGTACTAAAGATACGGAATCATCCCTCTTTAGCATCCTATCTCTAGAATGACTCTCGTACGCCCTGGATAAGGTCGTACACTATCCAAAGTTTCTGAGTAAGAGGTGAAGGTACGTATTGGGAAGCCCTTTAATCAGACACCCAATCCCGCCCGCGGTAGCGGCCTCTACTGATCGATCTTGGTTGGTTAAATTCAAAACATCAGATTACAGATGATAATACGGATAATAGTTGATTTAGGTCGTAATTAAAAGCTACGTGAAAGCGAGAAAGAATTCAGGGACGGAAGCCAACCTAGAACAGGCGCAGCATCTGCTGCGTCCTCTGGAAGAGGCGCATCACTTCATGCGTCTATTCTTGAGTTGGGTTTTGGCTATGAAGTCAGAACCGCAACATTGTTATCGTTCGTTGGTATATTTAGGATGGATTATTAATGTTAGACTCGAATTGAAATGCTTTAATTGATTACATGCATCTGGACAGGTCGTAAATGAATAAAAATCAAGAATTTACAATGGTTTACATAATTATGATTAATTTGTGTCGTAAATACAGAAAGAACGAAACTTGAGGTTACATTAACGAAACTGGACAAATAATAAAACTTATGTATCAAATTAGGACTTTCAGAACCTCGACATGAACAAGTCGAAACCCGGAAGAATCGATTTGAATAAAATTGGCAAAAACCCGCAAGTATTGAATTACTCAGGATTAAGGACGAATTAAGATCGTAATTAAAAAAATAATTGGTTAAAATTACATGATTTATATACCAAAAATTACAAAAAAAGAGAACGGAACGAAAGAATAAGAGAAAAAAAAAAGTTGCAGAAAGTCGAGGAAGAAGAAGAGCAGAAGTAGCGGGCAGCCTCCGGAAGAGGCGCAACAAATGCTACGTTTCTTCTCGACGTCTGACCTTCGCTATTTTATAAATACGGTTTTAAAAAATGGGTTTTAAATTAGTTTTTGAACGTGCTTTTGATATAAATCTACGTTAATCGATAGAAAATAAAAGGTACAATAATAAAATGGGATTTTACACCCTCAGACTTACATGTTTGACGAAACGAGATTGACTAAAGTTAACGTTAGTGATTGCTTGACTCGAATATGCGTGGAAGTGCCCTCGTTAGAGGATTTAAAAGATTGATTTAGATTGACTAAAAGTGGAGTTGGTCAAATTGGTCGGTCTATGCAACGTGACTGAGACTCAGAATGATCTGTGCTTACGTGGTCGATTAATCAAGCACGTAGGCGTCGAAAGCAATAGTACTGATGTGTGATGTACTGATGTTTATTTAGTGATGTACTGATGTGTGATGTACTGATGTTTATAGTTCATGAAAGGGAGTTTGTTAGTACATAATATGTTGGTATCCAGATTCAAGACCATCATTTACATGAATTCGGATGTGTTACTGGTTTTTAATTGCATATGATTGTTAATTTGTCTAATAATGTCTTAAACTCTTAGTTTCAGGACATGGCTACTTCTTCTTCAAACAAAAAAAAGTCTTATCTTTGATTTGAATCGCTCGCAAATAACGATGTAATGGAAGAGGATATTACTGTCAATAAGCCACAAGCAGGGAAGCCCTCCTTATTGCCTCCTCGCCCCAAAGTCTCAGGACGCGAATATATCACTGTCAAAAACAGGCAAGCTGATTATTGAGTGCATTTCCGTGAGTATATGGAGCAAGGTATGCGAAGAGCTGAATGTCTATATTGTGAAAATAAAAACTTTGCATCAGATGGCAATAAGAATGGTTCTAAAAATATAAAAAACCATTGGCTTGTATGTCCTACAAATCCTCATGCCCCTGTAAATAGAGCTAAAGGAAGACAAACCAAGTTAGTCTTTGATAGAGGTTTAAATGAGGGAGAAGGAAAATTGAAGGGATGGACCTTGAATCTTGAAGAGGTTAAGGAAGCAGTAGTTTATATGATAATAATTGATGAGTTGCCCTTTTGTTTTGTGGAAAAACCTGGTTTTCAACGTCTTATGTCTGTTACTTGCCCTAGGTTTAAAATCCATTCTCATTCCACCATTACACGTGATTGTTATAAGCTCTACAATAATGAAAAAGGAAAAATTGAAAGAGTTACTTAGAGTTTCAAGTCAAAGGGTATCATTTACTACCGATACATGGACAAGCATTCAAAAAGTGAACTATATGTGTTTTACTGCCTTACATTGATAATGATTGAGCGTTTCAAAAGAAGATTCTCTATTTTTGTCCTATTTATAGTCATAAGGATAAGGATATAGCAAATCTTCTTGATATCTGCTTCAAATCTTGGGGTTTAGATGATAAGGTTTTTACTTTGACTATTGATAATGCTAGTTCTAACGACGCCGCTTGTGTAGAATTAAAGAGGCTTCTTCAAAAGAAGCCTAACATTATTGGTAAAGGGATTTATTTGAAAATGAGATGTGTTTCTCACATATTAACCTTATTGTATGGGATGGCTTGAAAAAGAACAAAAAATCTATAACAAGGTTAGATATGTTGTGAAGTTTGTTAAGAGTTCTCCTGCAAGGTTGAAATTCTTTAAAGATGTTGCACAGAAGTATACAAAATGTGAGTTGTCATTATCTATGGATGTCCCCACTAGATGGAACTCTACATACACCATGTTAGAGACTGCTTTAAACTATAAGGATGTGTTTCCTGATGTAAATGTTCCGATAAATCCTATAGGTGATGAACTTGGTACAAATTTAGTTGATGTGGATGAATTTGGAAATCCTATTGACTATGAAGTAGAACATTCCGGTGCTCCTAGTGACTTCGATTGGACTGTTGTTCATGCATTGGTGGTATTTCTAAAAGAGTTTAAATATTTGACCGATCAAGTTTCTGCTTCATTCTATGTGACTAGTAACACTAGTTTCTTTATCATTGCTCGTGCACTTCGTCAACTAAAAAGTTGGATTAACAGTGATGATGAAGATTTTAAAGCTATGTCAATTGCTATGAAAAAAGAAATTTCATAAGTATTGGGGAGATGTTGATAAGATGAATGTGTTAATTTATGTGGGAGCTATTTTAGATCCAAATGTTAAGTTAGTTGGATTAAAGATCGCTATAAATACTATTTATGTTCACCTAAAGATGAAGAGTTAACCCAGAAAGTGTACAATAAAGCGACTGCTTTATTTGATGAGTACAAGCTCTTCTATGCTACTCAAAATGATGAGAGCACACCTGATGTTGGTTGTAGTGTTGGGCATGATGACTCCTTAGATTTCAAGAAAGCCATCAAACGTCAAGTTCGTATGACACGGTCAGATGGTGGGTATGAAAAGTCCAAGTTGGATCGGTATTTAAATGAGGTACTAGGAGATCATGAGCAAGTACGTAATGTGTTAACAATGGTGGAAATTAAATGTTCATAGGTATCCGATTTTGTCACGATTAGCTCGTGATGTATTAGCAGTACCATTTCTACAGTAGCTTGTGAGTCAGCTTTTAAGGCTGGTCGTCGTCATCTTACTCCATTTAAAAGCTCTATGACACCTAAGGTAATGTATCTTCTATACTTTTTCAATTTCTATTGCTAATTTCTTAACATATATATATATATATATATATATATATATATATATATATATATATATATATATATATATATATATATATATATATATATATATATATATATATATATATATATATATATATATATATATATATATATATATATATTAGGTATTTAATTCTCAACAATACTATTTTTATTGGATTTGCAGATTGTAGAATCGTTTTTATGCACACAAGATTGAATTCGCCCACGAAATGAGTCGGATGATAGTGGACTTGATATTGAGGACAAGTTAGAAGATTTGGAACGACTCGAAAATGGTTATGCTTGTTTTCGATGTCAAATTTTTTTTTCAATTCTTTGTTCTTACTTGTACTAATTTCTCTACTTCTATTTTTTTTTTTTGGATAGATTTGGTGAATAATACAACCGCAGTTGATGAAGAAGATGATGCTAGTCTTTGAAGTTTGACGATTTAAGTGAGGACTACCAAGAATTACAAGATCTAGTTAATAATTGGAACTTTTTAGTTTATCAAAAGCATTTTAGAATCAGACTATTTTGTGTACTAATTTTCAAGTTTTGTTCTTGTTTTGGCTTTTGAGTTTGGACTTACAGATTAAAAGATGTTTAGACTTTGAGCATTTTTTACTTTTGTGACTGATTATAAATTTATAATAAAGTAGTAAGTTTGAGTTATTTGACTACTTAGCCTGCTGGGAATATCAGATTTAGCTAAGTGATTTAGTCCAGATTGAGCTATATTGGCCCAGTCCATTACACTCTTTTACCTTCCCAGCCAAGCTTCACTACGCCAAATAAGACATCCAATAACGGTCAAATAATGCAAATTACCGTTTTTAAATAGAAACACGGGACCGTTATTGAAAGACGGTTGTTAAATATATATATATATATATATATACAACGGTTGTACAAATAACAAGCAACCGTTATATAACATCAAGAACCGTTGTTAAATCTTAAGAACGGTATCAAATCCGTTGTCGTAGTTTACTATTGACAACGTCTTATCGTTCCAAAACCGTTGTTAAATATTATATATGATAACGGTTCATTTCGTTATCTTATTTAATTGAATGTCACAATTTATCAACGACTTTATTGCGTGCAAAATCGTTGTAATATTCATCTGTTGACAAAGGTATGTAACCGTTATCTATTTATATTGATGAAATTTTGTCAACGATTCTGCTTAAATTAACCATTGTAAAATTTTTGAACTCGACAACGGTTATCGTTCGTTATCTTATATTTTTGGCGGTTTGAATGGGAGGGAAATATGTCAACGGTTATTTATCTAAATAAAACCGTTGTCAAATAATTTTTTGCAACGGGTTCTTTTTAACCGTTATCGTTTTTAATTTTTTTTTTTTAAAAAAATGATTTTAGCCTGTTCTAGCAGCTGCTGAAATGCTATTTTTTTCAGCAGCATTTGTAGGAGCTGCTGAAATGCTATTTTTTCAGCTGCTGCTGAAAAATAGCATTCCAACAGCTGTGCAGTGCAAAAATTCAATCCTGTATCAAAATATTACACCCCACAATCAATTAAACCCAGTTTAAAAACAGTAGAAACAGGATGATCAACAGCCAAAACACAACTGCTATTGAGAAAACAAAAGAAACCAATACACAATGGATCTATATATACACACTCGTACATAAAGCATGAGAAAACTATTGAGACCTCGCTAATGAAACAACATAACTTGCCCACATATTTCTCATCTGGTTGATGTTGTCTGGCGAATATTCCGGGGCTTTGTTGAGTATTTGTGGAAACTACAATTCAAAATATACATAATCAAAATTGATGTAATACATGGTGGAAGTATACAGAATTAATCTCAATTTACGTCTTGAATAGTTTTTAAATCACACTAACCCGTATCGGAATGGTAGATAGTTTTCTGTGGATAACCTCCCACATGGACTGGCAAACGTAAAAACCGCATTGTTTGTCATCTGGTGCTTTAGGAGACTATTATATAAATCACACACAAATTAGCTGAATTAGATAATCAACCTCTCGCATAAACATTAATTAAATGATACGAGTAATTATTAAGAATACACTTACTAATGGCGTGATAAAATTGGGAACAACGTCGCTTTCATATTTCCCAAGTGGACATAATCTTTTTTTTTTTGCTTCAAAAACACTAAATCATAAATATACACACATGCCATTATTATTTGCATATATATGTCTCAAGTCATACAATAACAAATGACGTTATTTAAGGTTGTAAAGTTACTCAGTTATCATCCTTACACAACTGTCAGAGGGTTTGCCTTCGCGAGAGTCAATCCAGTACACTGTTTTTGTTTCCACTTGGATTGCCGGTAGCACCCAATTCTTCCTATTTAATTTGGGACATTGAACTGTTAGTTCATTTACACGCATTTAAGCATGTTAGTAATAAATTTATAGAACTGTGTTTCATTACAATAATCACGTACTATACATACATATTCTCATTGTAGGGGGCAAGCCATAGTTTTTTAGACGACATCAACCGACGAGCGATACTATTGATTTGTTCTTCGTATGAAATTATGTGCACAGAGAACGCCTTAGGACTCAAGAATCCGTAGGCGTGAAATGGGACCATATTCTCAGCGATCTGAGTATTCAGGTACCTATTACACCACATGGAACAAAGAATGTTATTGTAATTGATAATTTAAACAAACATCATTATTCGTAAATGAAAATGACTAAATAGTTTTATTAATAAAACTTACTTCATCCAAATCAAAATGTGAACAACATCTAAATTGTCAAGGTCGACGAGTTCCATCAGTTGCTTTGGGTCCAGTACGGCTACATCAGCTGCGCCCATAATTTCCTGTTCAATGTTAATCATGACTACATCCCCTCTAGGTGACTTCTTTATAGCCAGGTTGTGCAAAGCCATCAGCGAAGCAGTTTTCATTTTTTTCTTAGAGTCACACGATTCATAATAAGAATCATAAGCAGGCTTGACTGCAACAACTTCCGTTGACGTAGTAGTAATTGCTTTACCTACTGTCATGGCTTTGCTTAATTTCTGCAAATGTAAAGATTAAAGTACTTACGATGTGTTAATATTCGTACCCTAATATATTTAAAGAACAAGTAATAATTAACGTCTGCGTATAGGTACCTCGGGGATGAGAACATTGATGAGATTGTTAGGCCATTGCACATAAGAGCTCAGGGCTTCTTTCAAATACGTGACCTCCTCAGTAAGAAATGGTACTTGTACTTTCCTATACTCGTCTTTATATAATTGGCACACTTCCACTTTACTGCAATTGTGACGAAGGGCTATACCATGAACCTTAACTTGTTGAAGCCTGTCGTAAGCGAACACGTATCCCCTGGCAATAGTAACTTTCTATTTCCCCTGTAAATAGAACAGACGACAAGGCACCTTGCAATCGCCCTACACAAGAGCTTTAATCAATTAGTACACATACATTCACTACCTTTAATAAATTTTATAAGTAAAAAACGTGTACTGAGATGAATAATTATAAACTAGCAGCTATTACCTTTTTTGGTGTAGAGAAGAACGTCTGATCATCAACTATCTCAATCTCTTCCTGTGTCACGGCCTTACTGGCTTCCACTTCCTCTTCAACTGCCTTATATCGATCCTCGGCTCCCACTCGAGTCTCCTTTGCCATTTCCTTCTCCCTTGTCATGTCCTCATCGGCTTCCTACTGTACATTAACACTTGTCCATATAACACGTACTGATTTTCCAAATCATATCACATTGTATATGTTGGAGCTTGTGTCCTCCACAAATTAGTGTGATAACATTTGTGAATCTCTTACAGGTTCACAAGGGTATACTTCGTATATTTAATCAGTTGATTAACGTTTACCTAATAACGGTTGGCTTGCTAGAAAGTTTGACGTTATTATCATACAGATGGCGGTGATCAACTGGTCCCTAAAGGTCACACCTATAGGATGTGTTTGAGAAATGTGGTTATAGAAATATAATCACATTGATGCCCAATATGACTAAATAGTTAGTCAATGTGTTGATGAGATAATTATTTAATGAAAATTAAATAATATTAGTTGAGACGAATTAACTGTCAATTCGTAAATTAAATATAATAAGTTATATTTAATTAAATATATGTAATGTTAGCTTGGACGAATTAATCTGTTAATTCGTAATTAAATATAATCAATTATATTTAATATCAACAAGATGAATATGTCATAGTGGTAATAGTGAGGGTACACATACCAAGAGGTCATGAGTTTGATCCTCACTAGATGACAATTCAACACATTTTATATATTTTTGGAAAGACCAAAAATAAGGAGAATATACTCCTTATTTCGGTTAGTTAGGCCGAAATTCTTTCCTAATTGACTCCAAATCTCGGTCAGTATAAAAAAGAAAGGGAGATAATTATTCTACCCTAATTCTTTTCTTGACCTAGCCTCTCTCTCTCATCAGAAAAAAAAAACACAAAACAACTAAATTTTACAGAAAATTTTAGATCGATTCTAGCACAATCAATAGGGCATATCTCATATCGTCTTGGGTGCAACTGATAGGCGAATATCAATTTTGATATTGTTCTTATGCCAAGTTTGCTAGGACCGAAGGTTAATTCTGAATCCTTTATACTTTGTTTATGTATTTTGTTTATGACTATTGATCATCACTGTTAAATTCGTTATAATCCTTCAATTTAAAAGGAAGTATACAGATTATTTCCCACAAGTGGTATCAGAGCATTAGGCCACGATTTTTTATTTTGATGATTTTCATAAAAGTATATGTAAAAAACATAAGGAATTTCGAAAAAAAAAAAAAATTCGGTTGTAAAATTTTTTGTCCGTTAGGTAATTTTTTTTTTACCGTCTGTTTTTTTTTTCTCTCGTTTTCCCTCTTCTTTGTTTGATGATTTATTTCCAATTTCGGTTTTCGTATCATTGTTTTAATCAGTTAAAATTATCATATGAAGAATTGGTATATTTTGATTTAATGCAGATTTAAGTTAAAATTCATATATAAATTGTAATGACGATGATACAAGAACTTGTTTTTGCTATATAGTTTTAGCATATAAGATTAATCATGTTCATTAATTCATTTGCTAAATCATGATCTAAATAGCAACTGTAAACATTTTCTTCATCGTTATTGTTCTAGGGCTTATTGCCGCAAAAAAAAAAAAAAAAAAAAAGAGGAGGACGGCTTAATTTTTTAGGGTTTGCCGTGAAAAATAATACTTTCTGTTTTTTTGTTTTTCCTGGTAAGCCGAGAAGAAAAAAAAAAATTGGAAAGTTTTTTTTTGTTGTTTGTTTTCTTAATTGCCGCAAGAAAAAAAATTGGAAAGTTTTTTTTTCCTTTTGTTTTCCTAATTACCGAATTAAAAAAGGGGGGGAGGGGGCTGTTTTTTTATTTTCAGCCGTGAGCAGCTGGAATTATTAAAAAAAAAAATTTGTTGTTTATTTTTCAGCCGAGACCAAATAAAAATTGGATTTTGTTTTTTATTTTGGCCGATTAGATATTGTGAAACGGTTCGCAACTTAAAGATATCATATTTTTAAAGCAGTTTAAAATTTTGACGGATAGAATTCATATTACAAGTTTAATATGGATTAAGAATGAAATTAATGTGATTAATTGCGGAATTGTCACTTAATTTAATTTAAATAGGTGGTTTGGATAAATTAATCAACATAATTATGGAATTGTGTCATGTATGTTTAATTTAATTTTAGTTGATGCTTTTAATTTTGTTGAATGAATGGATTTTATTTACGTATTTAATTTTGCAATCGGTTGAAATTTGTAATACTTAGTGTGGCCTTAGTCAAATTATGTTTTCGTAATGAAGGAAACATGATTTTTTATGTAATTATGAGATCTCGAATCTCCTTTATTTTAGTTTTGGGTTTTGAAATTAGAATGTAATAAATAGGTCAATTATGTAATTTTATTTATTGTAATTTCAAAGAAGACTAAAGATGGAGATTGGAGCTCACTCCCGCTACATGGATCAAGATGGAACATCAAGACAAGCTTCTCGGCTCCAAGGATGGATTCCAAACTTGTATTTATTGTTCATTTTGATAGGATAGGCCACACTAGGACTTTTACTGTTTTTACGTTTTCATTCTTCTTGCTTTTCATTCACATGTTAGTTTTATGCATCATATTCCGCCTAAAACCAAACCACCTACTACTAAAATGCATGAAAATTGACTCATATAGGTTGTATGTTAGTTTTCATGGACATGCAGATGTCACAGTCTATAAGCCATCATCTTAGTTTATTCATTCTCACATGCTAGATTATAGTTCACTTAAAATGAATTAAAATAAAGTTGATGGGATCTTCCTCTAAAACGGAAATTGAGATTAGTCTTTATAAGGGCAAACATCTATGAATCCCTTCTTCGTCGGTAGGCCTAATATGACCCCTTCTACGTTGGGTAAGTAGTTGTGTTGACTTAGTTTACCTCAACATCATAGTCCGAAGAGTTTCTCGTGATTATGATGGACTAAAGATAGTATTTACAGAAATTTATCGACCAAGAATTCTAACGGTAGAATTAGCTAAAAGGTTAACTTATCAATTTACAGAGAATTGAGTCTTGGGATCATTTATATAATTCTTGAGGGAGGTCAATTGTGTAAATGTTTTGAGTCTTCGCGTTATGACATTAGTTCATTAGACTTAAAATCAAAACGATGCACATGCTTATTATTTTTTACTCTTCTATCGCAGTGTAGAACACGATTATTTTCGATAATACTGTTACAACAAATGGCTGGAAATAACGCAATCCCAATGCCTAGTGCCACACTAGACCGTTCTTCCTGGCTAAAAATATTCATGGACCAAATGAATCAGTCCACGCGACTGAAGAATGATGGTTCCAACTTTGCGGACTGGGAGGCGGCACTACGGAATCTTGCCATTCGACGGTAAGCTCGGGTATTTAACGAGCCAATACCGGTCAACCAGGCCTAAATGCGGGAGTCAATGAGTCACTCGCTTATAGTGATTTCGTTATGGAAGCGGGTGCGATAAAGAACGTACTCATCTTTGCAATGGAAACCAATTTGCAGAGACGCTTCATTGCCCAAGGTGCAAACAAGATTTTCACCACGCTCACTAACGAGTTCTCAAAGGCACCGAGAATCGTTACATATGATCATACCTGTCGCTTCTTTGATGCGAAACTCCAGAAGGACCAACCGGTTAGCCCACACATTCTTCACATGATTGAGAATGTCGAGAAGCTGGAGGCACTGAATTGTAAAATCAGTGAGAGCATTGTCATTGACCGAATGCTTCATTCTCTTCACGATGGTTTTGCCCTTTTCAGGGCGAACTACTACATGAATGACTTGAAAAAGAGTCCTCATGAGCTACACTCCCTTCTCGTACAGACCGAGAAGGATATGAAATTGAGTGGGAGCATGAAGCAGGATGTTCTCACGATTTACAACAAGGGTAAAGGTAAGGGCAAGGCTCATGGCGACCTAGATGTAGGTAAGCCAAAGTTTAAGAAGCCAGGAAACGGTAAGAATGCGCCTGGTGAGACTAGTGGCTCACAGGGTAAGGCAAAGAGCAAGGGCGGTGACATAGAGTGCCACCATTGTCACAAGACTGGACATTGGAGGAGGAACTGTCCCGTCTACCGTGAGGACATCAAGGCAGGCTGCGTCGTTCCTGTTGGTATGTCATCTTATATTCATATGATTGAGATTAACCATGCAAGTTTTGGAACTTGGGTACTTGATACTGGTTGTGGTTCTCATCTGTGTAATCATTTTCAGGGCCTAAAGAACATCATACCTCTCGAAAAAGGTGATGTGGACCTGCGAGTCGGGAATGGAGCACGAGTTGTTGCTGCCTCGAAGGGAACATATGTAATCCAACTCCCTAGTGGTTTTGAGTTATTTTTAAATAACTGTTACTATGTACCCAGTTTATCTAAGAACATTATTTCTATTTCCGTACTTGCTAAAGACAGTTTTACATTTTCAATAAACGATAATAGTTGTATTTTCTCTTTTAATGAAATGATTTATGGCAAAGCAGTTTCCATGAATGGAATTTATATCTTAGATCAAACCACAGAAGTATTACACATGAATAATAAGAAATTAAAGGTTGGTGACAAAGATCAAACCTATCTATGGCATTGTCGAATGGGACACATAAATGAGAAACGCGTGAAGAAACTCGTCGATAATGGGACTATTCCCGCATTCGATTTTTCTACATATGGCACGTGTGAATCATGTCTCATTGGCAAGATGACTCGAATTTCCTTCAAAGGTGTTGGAATGCGCTCTAGTGACCTATTAGGACTCATACATACGGACGTATGTGGACCCATTTCAATTACCGCAAGAGATGGCTATAGATATTTTATCACTTTCACGGACGATTTGAGTAGATACGGATATGTCTACTTAATGAAGCATAAAAGTGAGTCCTTTGAGAAATGCAAGGAATACCAGAATAGGGTACAGAACCAACTGGGTAGAAAGATTAAAGCACTCCGTTCAGATCGGGGTGGCGAATATCTTTCAAATGAGTTTGATCAACACCGAAAGGCGTGGAATCGTTTTGCGATTAACTCCACCTGGAACACCTCAATTGAATGGTGTGTCCGAATGGAGAAATCGAACCTTACTTGATATGGTTCGATCCATGATGAGTCACACGGTAGTGCATGATTCATTATGGGGTTATGCTCTTTGTCACCGCTCTTATACTTAACCGAAGTCCGTCTAAAGTCATCGACAAGACTCCATATGAAATGTGGAAGGGAACGGTCCCTAACTTGTCCTTTATTCGGGTTTGGGGCTGCGAGGCTTATGTCAAGTGGAGACACGAGGATAAGCTCGGCCCGCGATCGGTCATGACATACTTTATAGGTTATCCAAAAGGAACATTTGGTCATTACTTCTATTCGCCTACCGAACATTGAGTTTTTGTTGCGGCTAGTGCGACGTTCTTAGAGAAAGAATTTCTCGAGAATAAGTCGAGTAATAGAACCTTCGAGCTGTCGGAGATTCCAGAACCAACAACCGAGGAACAGATGGAGGAAGCTGTACCTTCAACTGATGATACGGTCAATATTCCTAAGGAACCTAGGAGGTCGGGTAGAGACTCTCATCCTCCGGACAGATACATTGGTATGGTCGAGGAGAATGACATTTTACTTCTGGAAAGTAATGAACCCGAAACCTATAAAGGTGCTATGGCCTGTTCCGACTCAAAGTTATGGCTTAAAGCCATGCAATCCGAGATGGACTCCATGTATGAGAATAACGTATGGGATCTAGTTGATTTACCTAATAAGGTAAAACCTCTACATTGCAAATGGCTTTACAAAATAAAGCGTTCTGTAGACGCGCAACCAGATATCTATAAGGCACGACTTGTGGCAAAAGGTTTCACTCAAGTGCACGGATTCCATTATGATGAGATTTTTGCACCTGTAGTCATGCTACGTTCCATTCGGATAATCTTAGCGATTGTCGCATTTCATGATTATGAAATTTGGCAAATGGATGTGAAAATCGCCTTCTTAAACGGTTATTTGGAGGAAGAGTTGTACATGGTGCAACCCGAAGGTTTCATAGATCCTGAGCATCCTAAGAAAGTATGCAAGCTTAAGCGTTCCATTTATGGACTTAAGCAAGCTTCTCGGAGTTGGAATCATCGTTTCGTCCAAGTGATAAAAGAGTATGGCTTCACTCGATCGGTCGAGGAACCATGCTTATACATCAAGTCGAGTGGGAGCAAGATTGTATTCTTGATATTGTATGTCGATGACATACTCTTGATTGGGAATGACATTCCTCTCCTATCTTCGGTTAAAGAATGGTTGAAGAACCATTTCCAGATGAAAGATCTGGGTGAGGCACAGCGCATTTTGGGAATCCGTATCTACCGAGATAGATCACGACGGACGTTATCACTTAGTCAGGAGTCTTATTTGGATAATATTCTTGATAGGTTCAGCATTACCAACTCCAAGAAGGGGAACCTTCCAATGACGTGTGGGATGCAGTTGAGCAAGTCTCAAGTCACCCACGACGCCTGAAGGGGTTGAACGCATGAATCGTGTTCCTTATGCATCAGCTATAGGATCAATCATGTATGTCATGATATGCACACGTCCAGACGTGGCACATGCATAGAGTATGACGAGTCGGTACCAAAAGAATCCAGGTACCTACGGAGGACTAAGGATTGGGTATTGACTTATGGAGGAGATACTAAGCTATGCGCAACCGGTTACGCAGATGCTAGCTTCCAAACCGATCTCAGTCCGGTTCGTCTTCACTCTTAGTGTGTTGTAGCAGATCCTACTACTGAATCGTTGAATTATGATAAGCATGTAGGGCACGTCATTTCCATGGGAATTAAACGTGTTCATGAGTTGTAGTACTTGATTATGGATTTGATACATCATCTTTTTCATACACTATTTATAACCTCATCGTTTTATTATAATATTTTGTTTTTCATGTGGATTGTACTGACAACATTGAACGCCACAAAGTGAATTGAATTACATTATATTTGTTTTGGTCCGTAATCGCCAATGTGAGCTGATAACTCCGGCTATTATATTGTGCAGTCGATTGATGGTGGGTTCAACGAGCCATAAGTCAAACGGTTGACTGATCGATCATAGATGCCAGATTATAACGATACCTCGTAGGACAACTTTTTGTGACAACGTAATGGAGTCCTAAATGTTTAAAACATTCGGTGCCAGGTCGTGGATAGGACATCCATTGTGTTCCTAGAGTCGATTCTTTTGACTATCGACTGTCTCTTGAGATTAAGACAGTTTTTGGGTGACTTTGGTTTCTTTCTCACGGTCTATTGTAACTGGAGGCTAAGTAGATTTTTTCTGGGTCATTTCATACTGTGCTTACATCTGCAGGATTCGAGTTGAGGAAAATATCCAACCCTTATCAGGTATAGTTATTTCTCAGGGCCACTCGAGGAGTTGTAACTGAAATGCATGGCCATGCTCGAATGTCGATTCGTTTATCAGTTAAGTTACTCTCTAGTCGGGAAAACCACTCTTGATATTGATCGCTTGTAAAATACGACCTTTGTGAATTCGGATTTGAAAATTGTTTTACATTGAGTGGGAGAAATTTTATAGGATATGAGAATCGGTTATCGCACATACACTTGTGAGGACAAGTGGGAGTTTGTTGGAGCTTGTGTCCTCCACAAATTAGTGTGATAACATTTGTAAATCTCTTACAGGTTCACAAGGGTATACTTCGTATATTTAATCAGTTGATTAACGTTTACCTAATAACGGTTGGCTTGCTAGAAAGTTTGACGTTATTATCATACAGATGGCGGTGATCAACTGGTCCCTAAAGGTCACACCTATAGGATGTGTTTGAGAAATGTGGTTATAGAAATATAATCACATTGATGCCCAATATGACTAAATAGTTAGTCAATGTGTTGATGAGATAATTATTTAATGAAAATTAAATAATATTAGTTCGATTTAATTAATGTCAATTCGTAAATTAAATATAATAATTTATATTTAATTAAATATATGTAATGTTAGCTTGGACGAATTAATCTGTTAATTCGTAATTAAATATAATCAGTTATATTTAATATCAACAAGATGAATGTGTCATAGTGGTAATAGTGAGGGTACACATACCAAGAGGTCATGGGTTCGATCCTCACTAGATGACAATTCAACACATTTTATATATTTTTGGAAAGACCAAAAATAAGGAGAATATACTCCTTATTTCGGTCAGTTAGGCCGAAATTAGGAAAGATTTATTCTTTCCTAATTGACTCCAAATCTCGGTCAGTATAAAAAAGAAAGGGAGAGAATTATTCTACCCTAATTCTTTTTTTGACCTAGCCTCTCTCTCTCTCTCTCATCAGAAAAAAAAAACACAAAACAACTAAATTTTACAGAAACTTTTAGATCGATTCTAGCACAATCAATAGGGCATATCTCATATCGTCTTGGGTGCAACTGATAGGCGAATATCAATTTTGATATTGTTCTTAGGCCAATTTTGCTAGGACCGAAGGTTAATTCTGAATACTTTATACTTTGTTTATGTATTTTGTTTATGACTATTGATCATCACTGTTAAATTCGTTATAATTCTTCAATTTAAAGGGAAGTATACAGATTATTTCCCACAGTATATATATAAGACATAAATATTATTACCTCTTTTTTTTCCTCCTCATCCTCCTCCTTCTCCTCCTCCTCCTCCTCCTCCTCCTGCTCCTCCTTCTCCTCCTCATCTACTTCCTTTATGACCTCTTGAACCATATCCAACTCTTTTTCTGATGGCTTTTCCCCAGTTTCCAACATTCTCATCATCAACCTAGCTATTTTATGTAGCTGTGTAGTAGGATTAATGTCAGCATATATAGTTATAAATTACGTTGGTTCAAATACAGTATTTATAGATTACCTTCTAGGAATCATCACCACTTAGAGTAGTTTTCCCAAAATACTTACTGATACCAACATGCAACGATACCCCTCTCACACGACCTGGATGCTCTGCTTTGCCGATTGCCCTAGCAAGAATGTCATCACGTCCTTCAGGCTTCCATTTTCCTTCCTCTACCTCCTTCTTGTTAGAAATTAATATCACATGTTTCGACATATTCATATATGTGATAATCTATTTAGTCATAAAATAAATTGTGATCTTATGCATGCAAACATAAATAAAATAGATAAGAAATCTTCATTCTTACTATAGTAGTTTCGGGTTAAAAGGGCACAAGTGAGTTCTCCTTCTCACTTGTTCTTGAGCTTTCCTTATAAATGGAAGAACAAGGATTCAAGTTTAGAATCCCTCCCAAAGATGAATACCCAAGATAACCTCTAAAAAATAAATATTATTTGAATCTAGAACAATATTTATCTTACTAAAATTGACCCAAAACTATTATTTTGTCTCTTGTAATTTCGGCCAAGAGAGGATAATTTTGGAGCTTTTATTTCTCTAGTTTTTCATAAGATGTAGAGAGGTTTTTATTTCTTACACTAGAAATAATATGTAAAGTTGTAAATGAAAATTAGAGAGAAAAACTCTCTATCAAGGCCTTTGAAAACCGGTGGGGAGAGAGGAGAGAAGAGGAGAAGTGAGCCAATGCATGGGCAAGTAATTCTTCTCAAGAAAAACTAGGTTTGCATGGCTATAAGCTAGTTATAATCATTATGCTCTCCACTTAGTTATTTAACACAATTTAAACATTATACTCCCTCCATTTTTTTCGGCACTTACATAAAATGGATGGTCCATTTTATATTTTGTCATTTGTCAATTGTCACATGTTACTAGTCATATAAAATTGTCATGTATTTTTAACATATTAAAAATCAACGTATTAATGAAAATACGTCATGTACAAAATCGACTTAGTAATTCATAATTACTTGTACCAAAACGGTTTACCAATTATAAATCACAACATCTTGTAATTATAATAAATTATTCATTCAGTTTCAATTGTTTCCGTAAACAAAAATTTCATCTAAGTAATAAAACAATTCTATTACTTAGACCGTATCTTATTTAATCAAATTATAATGAGACACGTAAATATTACCTCCAAAATCGTCCGTCAATTTTAAGTAATTTAATTAACCCATATCGACATACGATCAATTAAATAATCAATTAAGAGTGTTACCCTTTAGGTATGACCTAAGCGGATCAACTGATCACCACCGTCGCACGACAGTAATGTCAAACTCTAGTCACCCAATCATTACCGATATGTGTGGACCAGTTGACTGTAAAATATTACTTCCCACATGTATTCTTAAAATGAGACTTAAACATGTGATCATCATGATCGACAGTTGTGATCGCATTATTATCGGAGGACACATATTCCAACAATCTCCCACTTGTCCTCGACAAGTGTGCGTCACCAATTCTCTTGTCCTATTACTATCTCCCACTCAATGCAAGGTGTCTTTCAGTTCGTACTTGCAAGTGATCATATCTAGAGTGGTTTCCTCGATCTGGAGAATAACTGATTGACCGGAATTATCCACCATGGATACCTTCCGAGCGTGGCCACGCATTTCCAGTTCATTACTCCTCGAGTGGCCCTGAGATATTGTTATAACCCTGACAAGGGGTGGACAATTCCTATCTCACTTATTCCCTTCGACTAGCCACGGCTATCATAACCCAAAATATGCCCATTTGACCCCATTTACGAAGGTCGTAGTAACATAAATCAAAGTTAATCTGTAACTGTACCACCTTACGCAAATAGTCTTTAGTCAAAAGAATCGACTCATTAGAATACTA
The DNA here is from genome assembly GCF_048544455.1 of Silene latifolia. NCBI lineage: Eukaryota > Viridiplantae > Streptophyta > Magnoliopsida > Caryophyllales > Caryophyllaceae > Silene > Silene latifolia. The sequence goes on from NC_133533.1 coordinate 85,544,666, forward strand.
TAGTAGCTCTCGCCACGACCAGGCTATATAAATTTGCCAGAACTCTATAAGCGGTCATTAGCCCGACAAAGTGCTCCTAACAGTCTATGGCATTTCAACTTGCCATCAATCGCATTACACTCTAGTCACTTCGAGACGTCACCTCATGTAAGTGACTATGGGCGAATACAATGCTAATCTGTGTTCACTTTAACGGGGTTCAATGTCTCTACAACCCGTTTGGATGTAACAAAGTATAAGGTGAGTTAATAACAACTCAAACGACGAATGTCAACATCACATTCGGGTAGTCAATACCATATTACAACCTTGTGATGTATATCGTAAGTGTGTAGACACTATTCGATTGCAATAGAAGTTTAACATACCAAGTGTCCATGTGCTCAAACTTCTTGTATTGCATTTTCCTTTATATTCATGTTATCTCTCATAGCATGAACCTTACCAAGTACACATATATAGGTTCCCTGTTGGGAAATGTGTCCTCAACAATAGTGCGATCACATGATTTAAATATCATTATTAAATCTCATATAAAGAATACGTAAGGGATGATTCAATTATATAGTCAACTGATCAACATTAATCGGTAACGATTGGCTTTCTAGAGTTTGACGTTCCATCGTCGTGGGACGGTGGTGGTCGATTGATCCCTTAAGGTCACACCTAAAGGATGATGCCCTTATCTATAAAGTTGATTAATTGTATGACGATGCAAGTTGATCAATTCCTTAAAATTGAACAATTCGATTTGTGAGAGAGAATAAATATCTTATTGTAATGGGATTAAATAAGATTTATTTTAGTAATAAAATGCTTTGTTACTAAAATTATTTATTGTTTGAGAAACAATAGAGATAGGAATGAATGGTTAATTATAATTACAAGGTATTGTGAATTATAATCATATGACCCATTTTATTTATGTGATCAAGTATCACTAGTCAATTTGTTGAATGTAATTTAATTAATTTATAAAATGATATTTATGTGATAAATATGCATTTAATTAATTAATAACATGTATCATACTACATGTGACATATTGTGTGACAAATGACAAATTGACAAAATAAAATGGTAGTCCATTTTATGTATATGGACCGAAATTGTAATACTCCGTATTTATAAGTCTTGGGGTACTCTATCGAGTAGCCCTTACTCTGTCGAGTAAGGGTAAGTTGCGAAATAAAATAGTTTCTGACCTGTTGGGTACTCGATCGAGTAGCTGGGGTACTCGATCGAGTAAGGGGATACTCGATCGAGTACCTTGGGTACTCGATCGAGTACCTTGGGTACTCGATCGAGTGTCCGGTTTACGGGGAGTTTTTCTCGGGTTTTGCTAATTATGCGATTAAGGTATTTAAACATAATCGTCATTGTTTTAAATCACTTTTACAAAACCTAAAACCATGTTTAAGAGAGAAAGCAGCCACTTCATCTTCCTAATCGCATTCTTAGCAATTCCCGGAGTTCAGACGGTCAGTTCGTGTCATAGTTCGTATCGTTGAGTCCCTTGCGTCGAGGGTAAGCTTTTAACGTAATTTTTATAATGTTTTGCTAAGTTTGGTTAAACCCTAATTTAGGGTTTGGGGGTTTTTATGAGTAGTATGTGATGTGTAGTCTTTATGTGTGATGTGTTAGGAGGAGGATTCGTAGAAGAGGCGTTTTGATACAGCTGTAGATACCGTCTGCTTGTTGTGCTTTCCAGGTAGGATTTCCTACTCAGTATTAGTCCCATAATGGGATATTGGTGATGTGCTGTAGTTAGTTGTTTGATATGATGTTTGTGTTTGTGATTGTGATTGTGATTGTGATTGGTTGTCTATGGTTCTCGAGATGCGTTCTCGGCTGAGTGGGGTCACTTGCGGGAGTGACTTCACGCCCTAGTTTCGCCCTTCGTGGAACCCGCCACGGAAGGGGATGTGCACATTAATGGACAGGGTTATCGCTCGTACGATGAGCGGGGCTTAGGTGGGAACGGCTGCGGTCCCCCCATGGCGCGGCGGGTCCGGTGGACGATCAAGATATTGAGATGATGGGAGTTGGTGTGTGTGTGTGTGTGTGTGTGTGATTCATTTGTCATTTATCTTATTATTGTTATCTATATTGATTGTGTGATTAAGACGACCGGTGTTGTTTTGTAAACCTGCGGTGATCCATTCGGGGATGGTGAGCAGATATTGAGCAGGTATTGAGATGAGTACTGGGATAGCTGGGATGCCACGACAGATGATAGGAGTCTTCCGCTGTAGCCTTAGTTTATTTACGTTTCAGTTAGAATAGTCATTTGAGAATATTGTATCGTACTTTGGTTTGGTTTTGAGGATTGTATTTATTCATTTAACTATTTATAATAAACGTTGTTTCTGTTTTGTCTATTTGATTATCATACCTCGGGCGACCGAGATGGTGATATCTTCATATCTGAGTGGTCCTGGTAAGGCACTTGGAGTATGGGGGTGTTACAAATGGTATCAGAGCGACGATCCTGAAACCTGTAACCAATGAACTTAATGAACATAGGGAGTCAATTAAAATGAACCCGGGGTAAAAGTTGTAGGAGCTAGTGCAAAGGCTTGGGAGACGTCCTAAAGTCGCGGGGGTCGCCCTACAACTTTGAACCGGTCACATGGGAAAGTGTTTGTCGAGTCATATGTGTGCTTGGTTAACTTGTTAACAATGTGATGAAGTGTGTGATTGTTGGATGTTGAAGGAGAAGTTGAGAATGTGAAAGAAAAGTAATATATGTGTAGACTTGATGTTGGAATAACATGTTGGATGTTTACAATGTGGCTTTAATAGCATGATGAATTGATCTTGTTGATAGTAGAATAGATGCGTAGCATATTTATTATGATATCATGTGGTTTTATAAAGTTTAGCATGTTAGTATATGACGTAATATGCGGGTATCTCTTACGTATTAGTGGTACTCGATCGAGTGAGACTGACTCGATCGGGTGGGTTTTTGGCGATTTTGAGTCGAGAATCGAGTTTTGGGGCACTCGATCGAGTAGCCTAGATACTCGATCGAGTAGGTAAGAGATCAGAAGGTCTGTTTGGTTTTGGAGTTTGGGTACTCGATCGAGTACAGGGGGCACTCGATCGAGTAGCCCGTTACTCGATCGAGTGTGTTTGGGAACTCGATCGAGTGGGTTCTGGGCATCGTGTGTTCGTGTTTTGAGGTTTAGTACGCGTGTTTACGTTTACCCCTTTCTTATATAGCTTCAAGATGCCGCCCAAGAGAACTGCTTTGTACGCAAGAGCTGAGCTTATGACCACGGATGACATCGTTAAGATGTTAGAGCACCAGGATGCTCTTACTGAGACCCTGAAGAGAGTGAATGAGGACAAGGATAAGAGTAAGGAGAAGGAGGTTGATCATTCTAAAATCAGCCTCTATATTGCGAGGTTTAACCCAAAGGAATACAAGGGGGTTGGGGAACCTAATCTTCTTGATAGTTGGCTGAGAGAGATGGAGAACATCTTAGACTTGTTTCATTGCCACGATGAGATGAGAGTGGAAGCAGTGCGTTCTATCCGAGGGAGGCAGCAGGCAAGTGGTGGGATTCGGTGAAGGTGAGTGCTAAGGAGATATACACCAACCAAGGCTTACCCGCTATACCTTGGGAGGAGTTTCGTAGGGCTGTGAGGAAGGAATTAAATCGGAGCATGTGAGGAGTAAGTTGAGGGAAGAGTTTGATAAGTTTAAGATGACCATTTGAGATGTCCGTAGCCGAGTACTAGGACGGTTTCAATGAGAAGTCCAGGTATCGAGGATATGGGTTTGAGTGAGGAGAACCCGGCATTGAGGTTTGAGAGAGGGTTGACTACCACGATTATGGATAAGTTACCCGTGGGGATCCTTACCGATGTTAAGGAAGCTTATGAGAGAGGGCGGGAGAGCCGAGAGGTTGGTGGAGATGGCTCGGGAGAGGTCGGGTGGTGAGAAGAGGAAGTCCGAGAGCGAGGGTGGTGGCCAATCGAATCACAAGAAAGGCAACCACAATCAATCTAAGGGATTTTCTTCCGGGTCCGGGTTTAGTCTTTGGGGCTTCCTTTGGGCGTGGCCGTGGGAGTGTGAGTAATAGTTGGGGAGTGACCTGCTTTGGTTGTGGTGGTGTGGGCCACAAGATACATGAGTGCACGAGCGCACCGAGATCTTTTCAGAGACCTGCACAAAGCTTCGCGAGCAACAGACCGGTGGATCATGGCCAAACCGGGAAGTCGAGCTACGAGTGGAGGCAACCGCAACGGCGGTAATTCTTATCGAGAAGACACCGACGAACAACAACAACAATCAAGGGTCGGGTGCTAAGACCGCATCGGGCCGCATCGGCAATCTTGTCCGGGGAGGTGGGCGGAAGACCGATGGCAAGTTGTTCATGATGGAGAAGAAGGCAGCTGAGGAAGATGCGCACGTTATCACCGGTACATTACTTGTTAATGGTATTCCTACGTTTGTTTTGTTTGATTCGGGGGCTTCTCAGTCGTTTGTGTCTTCGAGTCATGTAAAACAGTTGGGTTTGAGAGTATATGAGTCTGTTAGTGGGCAAGTTTTCATACCTTCGGGTGAGTCTGTATCGTGTGGGAGGTTGTTTAGAGATGTATCTTTGATAGTTGGGCAAGTCGATTTCCCTGTAGACTTGCTAGAGTTTCCTTTTAATGGCTTTGAGATGATAGTTGGGATGGATTGGTTAGGAAAGTATAAAGCTAAGATAGACTGTCATCAAAAGAAAGTGTCCTTAAAAGGTCCAAAGGGTGTTAGTGTGTCTTATCGTGGGTTTCTAGTCAAACCCAAAGTTAAGTTGATTGCAGCTGTCACCTTGAAGTCTTATCTGAGGAAGGGATGTCCGTTGATCTTGTGTCATGTGAGAGATGACCGGATAGAGAGTCCGACAGTTGATGAGATACCGGTGGTGGGAGAGTTTGCAGATGTTTTTCCAGAGGAGATTCCGGGGTTGCCACCGAAGAGGGAGATAGATTTCACCGTAGAGTTGAAGCCAGGGACGGGGCCAATCTCTAAGGCACCGTACCGTATGGGTCCTAAGGAGATGGAGGAACTTAGGAAGCAGTTGGATGATTTGATAGAGAAGGGATACATTAGACTAAGTGTATCGCCTTGGGGAGCACCAGTTCTTTTCGTGAAGAAGAAAGATGGGAGTTTGAGGCTATGCATAGATTACGGTGGAGTCGAACCGTGTGACGATAAAGAACAAGTATCCTTTGCCAAGGATAGATGACCTGTTTGATCGGTGAGCGGTGCTGTGATCTTTTCTAAGATTGATTTGAGGTCGGGGTACCATCGGTGAAGATTAGAGAGGTGGACATACCAAAGACTGACTTTCACGTCAAGGTATGGCCATTATGAGTATGTGGTGATGCCGTTTGGGTTGTCTAATACGCCGGCGGTGTTTATGGATTTGATGAATAGAATCTTCAGACAGTTCTTGGACCAGTTTGTGGTGGTATTTATCGATGACATCTTAGTCTACTCTAAGACTAAGGAGGAGCATGAGGAGCATCTGAGGATCGTGTTGCAGACTTTGAGGGATCATGAGTTGTATGCTAAGTTGTCCAAGTGTGAGTTTTGGTTAGAGAAAGTTGCTTTTCTGGGGCATGTAATCTCTAAAGATGGGGTATTTGTGGATCCAGCGAAGAATGAGGCGGATGACAAAGTGGGAAGCACCGAAGAATGTTCTTTGAGGTTAGAAGTTTCTTGGGTTTAGCTGGATACTACAGACGGTTCGTGAAAGATTTCTCCAAGATAGCTAGACCGATGACGGCGTTGATGAGGAAAGAGAACAGGTTTCGTTGGGATGAGAGTTGTGAGAGGGCGTTCCAAACATTAAAGGAGCGTTTGACCACAGCTCCTGTCCTCGCATTACCTGAAGGGAGCGAGAATTTCGAGGTTTATACGGATGCCTCGAAGAATGGGCTGGGATGTGTGTTGATGCGGAATGGTAAAGTGATTGCCTATGCTTCTAGGCGGTTGAAGCCTTATGAGGAGAACTACCCTACTCATGATCTGGAGTTGGGTGCGGTGGTGTTTGCTCTCAAGATTTGGAGGCATTACCTTTATGGAGCAATCTTTAACGTATTTTTCGATCACAAGAGTCTTAAGTACATCTTCATGCAGAAGGAGTTGAACATGAGACAGAGGAGGTGGATGGAGTTGATTGGCGATTACGACATGGAGATTATCTACCATGAAGGGAAGGCTAATGTTGTTGCTAATGCTTTGAGTAGGAAGAGTGTACATTCCTTGTGTCTGACTCTATCTTTGATGAGGTGAGAGATGAGGTAGCGAGCTTTGGGATACATATGATGCAGAAAGGAGATGACATGGGTGATATGACAAAGTACATCCGGAGTTTTATGATGACATTCGGGATAAGCGAGGCTTTGGATCCCGAGATAGTTGAGTGGGAGAGTGGAGTAGAGAAAGGGACAAAGTGTCGGTTTTCTATTCATACGGATGGTAGTTTGAGGTTTGATGGTAGGTGGTGTGTTCCTAATGATGAGGAGTTGAAAAAGACGATCATGACATAAGCGCATTGCACACCATATTCAGTTCATCCAGGTGGAGACAAGCTATACAAGGATTTGAAGAAAACGTTTTGGTGGCCTGGGATGAAGAGAGAGGCAGTGAGTTTGTGTCCGTTGTTTGACATGCCGAGAGTAAAAGGGGAACAAAGAAGACCACAAGGTAAGATTCAGTCTTTAGAGGTGCCTGAGTGGAAGTGGGAATCCATTTCCATGGATTTCATTGTGGGTTTACCTAAGAGTCGACAAGGTAACAACATGATTTGGGTGATAGTGGATCGTCTGACCAAGTCAGCTCACTTTGTTCCAATGAAAGATACATGGACTAAGGCACAACTGGCTATGGCCTATCGAAAGAACGTGCTTAAGTTACATGGAGTCCCTAAGGACATAGTGTCTGACAGAGATGCGAGGTTTATATCGTGGTTTTGGAAGGAGTTGCAGGAATCGTTGGGAACAACTTTGAAGATGAGTACGGCATTTCATCCTGCGACAGATGGGCGGATCGAGAGAACAATCAAGACTCTTGAGGATATGTTGCGAGCTTGTGTGATGGATTTTGGTGGTAGGTGGGAGCGAGAGGTTGGACACGATAGAATTTTCTTACAACAATGGCTATCACACCGTATATAGGTATGGCACCGTTTGAGGCTTTATATGGGAGGAGGTGTAGGAGTCCAATCTGTTGGGACGATAGTCTTTGAGGCAAAGTGGTTTTAGGACCAGAGATGGTGCATGAGATGGTGGAGCAGTTAAGATGATCGGGGAACGGATGAGAGCGCCCGGGATCGACAAAAGAGTTATGCGAGATCTACATCGTCGGGACATAGAGTTTCAAGTTGGGGACAAGGTTCTTCAGAAAGTGTCTCCGATGCGTGGGGTTATGAGATTTGGGAAGAAAGGCAAGTTAAGTCAGAAGTTTATAGGGCCTTATGAGATCTTAGAGCGAGTTGGGGAAGTTGCTTATCGTTTGGCTTTACCAGTTGCGTTGGAGAGAGTGCATAATGTGTTTCATGCATCGTGCTGCGGAAGTATGTGAGTGACCCGTCACATGTGTTGGAGGCGGAGAGCTTAGAGCTAGATGAGTCTTTATCATATACGGAGGTGCCTAAACAGATTCTAGACCGAAAGGTTAGAAAGACCAGGAGTGGTGAGACAGTTTTGCTTAAGATCCTTTGGTCTAACCACGAGACCGAGGAAGCTACATGGGAGGCAGAGGATATCATGAAAGAGCGTTACCCTTTCCTTTTTGATCAGGTATGTATGGTTACGGGGACGTAACCTTGTTTCTTTTAGGGGGCTAGGAGATGATCGCGAGCAGTTTTTAAGAGTTTTGTACACCTTTCATATGTAGTGTCGGTATGTTTGTCGGGATGAGTTGGGTTAGTGTCATGTTTTATGTTATGTTAAAATTTTGTTTGGCTTTTGAGTCGGGAATGTTGTGGGAGTACCTTTGTTTGGTAGTGGTTTGAACTTCGGGGATGAAGTTCCTTTTAAGGAGGGAAGACTGTAATACTCCGTATTTATAAGTCTTGGGGTACTCTATCGAGTAGCCCTTACTCTTTCGAGTAAGGGTAAGTTGCGAAATAAAATAGTTTCTGACCTGTTGGGTACTCGATCGAGTACCTGGGGTACTCGATCGAGTAAGGGGGTACTCGATCGAGTACCTTGGGTACTCGATCGAGTGTCCGGTTTACGGGGAGTTTTTCTCGGGTTTTGCTAATTATGCGATTAAGGTATTTAAACATAATCGTCATTGTTTTAAATCACTTTTACAAAACCTAAAACCCTGTTTAAGAGAGAAAGCAGCCACTTCATCTTCCTAATCGCATTCTTAGCAATTCCCGGAGTTCAGACGGTCAGTTCGTGTCATAGTTCGTATCGTTGAGTCCCTTGCGTCGAGGGTAAGCTTTTAACGTAATTTTTATAATGTTTTGCTAAGTTTGGTTAAACCCTAATTTAGGGTTTGGGGGTTTTTATGAGTAGTATGTGATGTGTAGTCTTTATGTGTGATGTGTTAGGAGGAGGATTCGTAGAAGAGGCGTTTTGATACAGCTGTAGATACCGTCTGCTTGTTGTGCTTTCCAGGTAGGATTTCCTACTCAGTATTAGTCCCATAATGGGATATTGGTGATGTGTTGTAGTTAGTTGTTTGATATGATGTTTGTGATTGTGATTGTGATTGTGATTGGTTGTCTATGGTTCTCGAGATGCGTTCTCGGCTGAGTGGGGTCACTTGCGGGAGTGACTTCACGCCCTAGTTTCGCCCTTCGTGGAACCCGCCACGGAAGGGGATGTGCACATTAATGGACAGGGTTATCGCTCGTACGATGAGCGGGGCTTAGGTGGGAACGGCTGCGGTCCCCCCAGCGCGGTGGTCCGGTGGACAGTCAGTATTGAGATGATGGGAGTTGGTGGTGTGTGTGTGTGTGTGTGTGTGACAGTTCAGCTGTCTGTTTATCTTATTATTGTTATCTATATTGATTGTGTGATTAGTACTGACCCCGGTGTTGTTTTGTAAACCTGCGGTGATCCATTCGGGGATGGTGAGCAGATATTGAGCAGGTATTGAGATGAGTCTTTGGGATATTTGGGGATGCCACGACAGGATGATAGGAGTCTTCCATTTGTAGCCTTAGTTTATTTACGTTTTGATTAGAATAGTCATTTGAGAATATTGTATCGTACTTTGGTTTGGTTTTGAGGATTGTATTTATTCATTAAACTATTTATAATAAACGTTGTTTCTGTTTTGTCTATTTGATTATCATACCTCGGGCGACCGAGATGGTGATATCTTCATACCTGAGTGGTCCTGGTAAGGCACTTGGAGTATGGGGGTGTTACAGAAATAATGGAGGTGGAAGGTGTTAGTGGGTGAATTATTTTATGAGATAAAATGACCTAATCATGGCTAACCTACACTAGCTTACACACCTACACTAAGTAGACTTACATGCCTACAATTTGGAGAAGTGAAAAAGCATAAAAAAAAAGATGCCATCCTTGGCATTTTGTCTCCTCCAACCGTGCTCCTCCTCCTATTATTTGAGAATATGAGTTCTCTTATTTTCATTCATTCATTACCACATGCAAGTTCATGCATTATTCTTTTTCTCTCTTTATCTTCATCAAAACATGAGATTTTTGATCCAAATTGTTCATAAAAGATTACTAAAATTATTAATGTAATATATGAGTATTAGTAATCAATTTTAAGGTATACTATTAAATAAATATCTAGCACATATTGTTTAGTAGAGATATGGGATAGTCTTGGGTGCAATCAAGAGGAGAATCTCTACTTTGGGATTTTTGAATGTTCGTCCATTATTGTAAAGCTCAAGAACTAACAAGAAGGAGATCTTGTTGGTGCCCATATGATGACCGAAATTCATATGGTGAGAATACGATTTCTTCTCTAATTTTATTATTGTTTGCATGCATAAGACCACCATTTAATTTTATGACAAATTAAAATAAAACATATATGAATATGTTGAATATATAGATATACTTTTCTTTCAATCGGTATCAAGAGTCATGGTTGTTTGCATGCAAATCGGTTAAAAGTTTTTCCGAGTTATAAAGATTAACATATAAAACTTGTGTAATTTGTGTTATTATGATATATCACAAAATTAATTTTTGCATGTTAAGTTTCCGATCCTAAAATGTATTTAGGATATTTTCGTTAATTTATGGATTTTATTGTTCATTTTATATAATATTGGCATTAAAATGTGATTTTTATGATAAAAATGTCATTTTTTGACGAAAATTAGCTAAACTTCGAATTTTCCAGTGGTTTTTGGATATGTTTTCAAATATATTATTTTTAGATGATCTGGAAATTTTCATAATTTTATGAGTTTTTATGCTCGAAAAATGGATTTTTCATGATAAAAATCGGATTTAGATGAAAAATAGGTTAATATGAGAAATATTTCGAATCTGGTCATAGAAATTTAGTATGTTATCACATGCAATTTTACAAGATGTGTGTAAAATAATAGGCTATAATGAAGTCTTCATGCATGATTTATGGATTTTTGATGAAAAATAGCATAAATAGTGACTTAATTAGTGAAAATTGCTAAAACATACTTCATGACTAAGGAAAAACATCACATGTTGCATTTTATTATTTTTTTTCAGATCTAAAATTGAAAAGTTGACGAATATAATCTTTCTCATGTTTTTATGATTTTTTATTGATAAATCCGATAAACCGCAACATTGTTTTTCCCGATAACTTTCGAAATTTTTAACCTAAGTTTTTGAACATTATGAGTGTCATGGTAATTTTCCAGAATGTTCATGAGTTTAAATTTCAAATTTTGAATTTATTTGAAATTTTTGTGATTTATTTGAAGTTTATAGCATTTTATTGTAATTTTGAGTCCTTTCATGAACAATATTAAGAAATATGAGTTAATTATGGTCAAATAGTTAGTGGAGACTCATTTTGAGTCCTAAGAAGTTAGGGTAATTAACTTGTGCATAAATATGAATTTATGTAATTTTTGTGATTATAAAATGTTGAATCACGCAAATCCGTAAAAATCGAGTAATATACGATATTGGCTAATTAAAGGCGATTTAGCATAAAATTGGGCATGTTCATACATATTTTAATGCTGCATTTTATTTATGATTGTCATAATTTTATTTTATGTAATTTTATTTTATGTAATTTTTACTTAGTATGGCCTTAGTTTTTAATTGGTATTACCCGAAATGTATGGGAATATCGATTCGGTTGTAATTTTATTGTGATCTCGTATCACCGTCTTGTAATTTAATAGATTTATTTTATTATAGTTACAAATGTATAATAGGAAATTATGAAATTTATTATGTAATTTTATTCATTTCGGAGTTCCCAAAGACGGATTTCTTCAAGATGGCGATACATAAAGACGGTGTTACCTCGAGATGCGTGCCACAACCGAAGTTCAAGGGACCAATGGAGTTGGTTTCCGAATTTGTAATAGTTAATTAGATTTTCTATTTTAGGAAGGCCATACTAGGATTTTATTTTTATGCTTTGCCTTTTATTTATATGTTGCATGCATCGTTAAATCGCCATAACTAAAACATGCATCATCTTTTAATCGAGTATATCGACCGTGTCAATTATAATTATCGTAGTTCACCGCTTTAGTTCACTTAAAACGTGATAGATAATAAATTGACATGACCTCTCGCTAAAATAAAAAATTGAGACTTAGCCTTACCAAATAGTAGAAACTATGAAAACCTATTTCGTGAGGGAGTGCACTCGGCCACACCGGGGTACAAACCTTGTTACGTAGGGGAAGTGGGTGATAAATGTCTATCCACCGAATTCATGTTGATAAGGGATGTATCGGCCACACCGTGCCCAAGTTGATGTGGATTTGAATCATGGACACATTTATTCGAAATTTGGGTTGAACTCAACAAAAGTTTTTGATAAGGGATGTATCGGTGTAACACCCCGATTTATGAAGGAGCCTTTAACAAGGCATTCCCTAATAAACCGGACTGTTACCATCTCGGTTTCCCGAGGTAGTGAAAACAAATTAAACTCCAAGGCATGATATATATAATTACTTTAACTTAATTACTACAAAACCTCTTTTACAACAATTACAAGGAACTAACATAAATGAAAGTGAAAGTCTTCTAAGTAATGATCTAGCTACTAAGTCTTCTGATCCCGTGTCTCACGCCCACCAAGCTCCCGTTCTATCTTTTAAACCTGTCAAGTCTGCTCGCCAATATTTGGGTCATCACAGGTGTTCACGAATACACAGGGTCAACCACGAGGTTGAGTAGGGAAAACAATGAAACAACAAGTAATATGATATGCATGTTCCTCCGTCACCTCCATCTCCATCTCAACTCATATCTCATAACCCGGACAACCCAGCCATACCGATCCCCGGTAGACTATATATATATCAACCGCAGCCGATCTGCCAGCTCGCAGCGGAGGACACCAGGGCAAGTCCTGCAGAACCCGCCTGGGCCTTATCACAACATCATCATCACCACACCACGTCACCACAACATCCTCCATCTCCAATGCATATGAATGCTCAAGAAATTAATGCAACACAATATGTATGTCATTGAACGGGTAAATCATTGAATAATGCCGGTTACCTAATGTTATGATAATATACTCAACACGATCAATTCAATCAAGCACATTCCAGGATATGAATCTTAACACGAATCAACAACCACGAATCAAGTCAACGTTCACAGTTTGGTCATACGAAACACAACAAGTCAACACACTTCAACAACAACGGTAATAAGTCAAGTGTATTTCCCTACCTCAATACCGCAATCAAATAGTTGGGTGCTCAGTAATATTCCACAACAGTTCGTCCTCTGAAAGATAAATAATGATAAACAATTACTTAACTATTCCCGTTCCCAAAATAGAGAGTTATTAAAGATAGAACTTTCTAAAAATGGAAACTTCCCGATATAGTAACTTTTCTATTAAACCCGTCTCTAAATAATTAATTATGATTAATTATTATTTTATTGTAAATAACTCGGAACTAAAACCAAAATGATAATTAAAGGATGAGAAAATTGTTGATTACAGCCTTTTAAAAATCACTTTTTGAAAATTACAGCCTTGTAAATTTTTTTTTGAAAATTACATCCAAAATATTACTTTTCTTCTAAAATTGCACCAACTTGAGGTTTTTGGTGAATTTTGATGATGTTTTTATGATGTACCCTTTATTATTTGAGAGCCTACTTACCCAGATTTCTTACCTCTCCTTAACACAAACCAATTAATCACCCCAAACATCATAAAAACATCATCAAAATTCACCGGAAACCTCAAGTTGGTGCAATTTTAGAAGAAAAGTAATATTTTGGATGTAATTTTCAAAAAAAAATTTATAAGGCTGTAATTTTCAAAAAGTGATTTTTAAAAGGCTGTAATCAACAATTTTCTCTTAAAGGATTAACGAATTATACGATTAAGAAAACCCGAATCAAACATTTGAACAACTCAACAGCCCGACTCAAAACCCGTCTTTAATTATTTAAATAACTCGGAAATTAAATTAATTAATTAAGAATACGACCAATTAACGAATTATAACGATTAAACTATGAAAACCCGTTTCAAAACGAAAGCAACCCGTCATCAACACTGCCCCCTTCACACGCACTCCCACGCTCCCACGCGCCACCTCTCCACCGTGTCAGCCACCAGACCAAACCCCCACTCTGATCCAGCCACCTACGACCACCTCCACTAGGGTCGACTGTCACCGGCGAGTCAAACCAGGGCCGACTTTTGGCCTGGTTCAGCACCGTGCCTCACCAACCAACCCTTGTCCTCTCCTTACCACCACCACAGCCAACACCTATCCCCTGCCAAACTACCACCGTCCTACTCGCCGTCAGCGGCGCACCGGATGCCGTGGCGCGCCGGTTCGACCTCCCCGAGTCCACGGTGGCGCCACCCCAAACTTAACCAATCTAACCCACCTGAAAACCCGTATGTAAACCCGTTTGACCACCCCTGTCGACAACACCTCCTGCCGCCAATTCCACCGCCTAAAACCCACCTAACCACCACCAATAGGGGCGAATCCAACCACTCATTACCACTACCCCGACACCAACCACCCTTATCCCCTCCCTAAGACACGCAACAGCCACCAACAACCCGACAGAAAAACAAAAACAGAGGGGAAGGTTGTACTCATACCTTTCTTACCGCCACAACTGCCACCAGGGCCGCTCACGGACGTCGACAACCACCCTAAGGCCTTCCTTGCTGCGCCATCAACACCCACACTCACTCTCCCTCTCTCGATTTGTGTGAAGGTTGAGAAATGTGTTGATGAAGAAGGGAGGCGGGTTGAGGGAGTAGGGTTGTGTAGAGCTAGGGTAAATAGGTTAAAGTTTAGGTTAGATGGTAAATGGGTCATGGGTAAACGTGATTGGGTAAGTGGGTAAATGTCATGGGTCCGCGTGGTTGTAAAATAATTAGTTAACGTGACTTCGTTCAGTTAAACCCGTCTTAACAAGCTTACGAATAACTCAATCCTACGATATCAATACGACCAAACAATTACTCGACTCAATAAACGATATAAAATACGAGGTATTACAGTCTTCCCCCCTTAAAATGAACTTCGTCCCGAAGTTCGCTCATCTATCAAACCTCCACGCATCACCGTGGTTACCAAAACAGATTTTCTAATATAAGAACTCATGAACCTAGGCCCATAAACAAAATGTTACATTCCACCCTCCTAAAAAGAAAGTTACGTCCAGGAACTTACTTCATGCAAACCTATCACCACTCATGAACTCATGCAAACTATCAGAGCACCATAACAGCAGCAGTTTAATTACACAACATAGAGAACTCATTTGTATGGGTACCACGCAATGAAACATCAGCTTGATCAAAACCACGATCTACAACTTGATCAAAACCACAATCTATAAACAAGTGCAACATAAACATTAAGATTTTACAATCCTACCCAACTAAAAACATGGTTACGTCCTCGTAACCTCTTTTCAACTTTCATATCCCTATGCAACAAAATCACTTTGTCAACAACAACATGTAATTAAAAGAACACATGATAAGAGATTGTAAAGTAACATTAAAGTCGAAAACAAGGTTTTATTATGGAATTAACTGATTGTCATCAAGTAACACTTATTACTTAGCCCATGCTTGACTTAAAATACAACATCAAACTAAAGAACAACAAGAAAGGAGCCAAAGGTTTACACGGCTCCACAACAGACCGATCATGGTGTTACTAACCCTAACCTAACGGTCCCTAGGTCGCGCTTACTCTGATTCTGGTGACTTCTATGTCATTCCCTTCCTGGTTCACCTCTTCCCCAAAGTCTGCCATGGGTGGTTCAGTCGTACTTTCGGCATCAGGTACATTAGCGTAAAATTCCTATCTCAGGTCGCCTGCTATAAAGTCAAAGGTATGCTCGGGTGGGTAATCGCCCCGCCGCAGAATGGTGGGGTCACGGCATAACCTCATGCAATGGGTGGACAACTCTCTCATATAGAAGTTTTTGTCCTTTAGTATGCCCAGTCGGGATAGTATCGATAAGGGTATACGCTCTTAACTGAGTATTAGTTAAGTACTCGGGGTGCCCATTATGGCCATACTTGTCCATGGCAGCACAAAGTTTCTCACAATGCTCATTAAAGTCAGCATCAAGTGACATGCAACAGTCTCGCGGGTGTACATTGTAGGGATCCATCCTACAAAGTGGAAAGTTAAGCAAATTAAGACACAAGGGTGTTACCGTAGAAGGGCGTTAAGATAAAGGATTCATTCACGAGGTTTAAGTGTGCGAAAGTTATATAATAAGTTTTCAGGGTAACTGTTGTAGTACCAGGGTTTTGGTCAACCCAAGATCATCACAGTTCGCATTATCTACCAGAGAACAACAACCTTAGAGAGATCAACCACAAGGATACACGTAAACCAGCATACAATCTAACATTGACCCCACCAAATTCCTCTCCCAAGTCAAAACTATTACTAATTCCGATCAATTGAACCATATGTGCATTCATTCCGCCCTACTACTAATAAATCACCAGGAGTATTAAAACATGCGGTGCATATGCACTACTTAAACACCTTGAAACCATAGAAAACATAACACGTAATCAAAACCTTTTGACTCATCAGACATACAACACGAATTAGTCAATTTGTATGATATAAATTCTGAAACATATTTTCCAATAAAAGTTACAACATAAGATCCATGACAACACTACATTACTTCCATTATCACCCATATGTTTAACATTTTAGCAACCATATCTTTCAGTTGTGTCCAGCAACTTAGTATAATTCCTTTTCAGCAAAAAGATATCGCATAATTAGTCTAAACATATACATATACCATCATATAACTTGTAAAACATTATCTATGCCAAAGATTAGCAAGGTGAACAAGTCCTCTGGTTTGCACGGTTTGAACAAATAGGCAACTCGCGGTTCAATTAAACGTAACTATAATGACTATCGTTTAAACATACACATAACATGTGGATCATCAAAGGGTTATCCCATTATAATTGTCAACATAGTTATCATAAACAATATTCGTTAGATTATAATTGATAGCAACGACTCGGAAATATAGATATGTCAAATGTCGTGCTACATCAAACAGTTTCCTTCATATCACGCCCATACAATTGCAAGACTCACTTTAGTATTTTGTGACAATATAATAACGAGCATATCCAATAAGGAATAACAACATTGTTTTGTTATCATATCATAAGTTTAGGTTCAACTGAAATAAGTTAATGCAATGAAAGTAATAAGTATAACTATAGGCACACAGACTCACATAAAAGACATTAGAACTCAGATGACATCCTACATGAGTAAACATTTAGACATACTCATTACTACCATCCATGTGTAACATTTAAACATAATTATTATAAATATTCATGCGAGTATATTAGAACAATCAAGTTAACATTTAACGCCATCAACTTTACCAAGATATGACATTATAGTTTGATATTTATATATATCCGACCACTATGCAAATATGATGAAGACACCAGAGGTATTACAACACGCCAAACGTATGTAATTTATGCAAACAACTGGACTCGTATAAAATATTTCAGCCTCGATTAAGAATCAAATTAAGCTATCCAATTTCACTCATACTATCATGCCAACAGTGTTATCAACTAAACTTTAATTTTATCACTTGTTAAGATACATAACTACTGAACATGCGTGCTACTGTCATCATATAAAACATTATAAGGTCACCTTAATAAGGCTCATGAAATAACCAAACAATTATATGAAAACTCAACATAGAACGCACATTTTACAAGTCATGATTCACGTTGTAACTTTCAAAAATCACGAATAAATAGCCGTTCAACGAAAACTTGAGTTATATTACTTTTCATAACATACAGAGAGTTAATAATTCGTGACTAAAAGAATGAGGTCCAAAGTTCAAGAATTCAATTTTTAAAGGATTTTGCAACTCATTTGGTCCAAACAAGTATGTGGCAGCAATTGGTCCGAAACTTGGGTCAGTTTGCAAAACTTACCATTTAATATAGAGACATCAAAAATTTTCGTGGCTTATCAATTTGAAAACGTATGCGAACCTTCTGGTCGATGGAGTTGGAATTATGCAAAAATCATTTTTGCAAATTAAATGAGGATTTTTACAAAATCGTTGGTCAAAACATCACTGCACAGGAACTTCCTGACCACAGCCCACTAAAATATTTATTACTCCTAATCCGTATATCCTATAAACATGAAACCAACGCCAAATGAACAATAACTCATGAGGATATCTCTCATAAAATTTTCATCCATAGGAAATTAACAGAAAAGAAATGACAGTAAGATCAATTAGGGAGTAAAATCAAACAAACGTGTTTCAGCACTAGGTCATTCTTTACTATGTTACAAGCTCTTATGAACCCACTATGTATACTAACCCATCCCAACTTAAATCTCACACTTTGCACTTACGTAAACGTCTATCCCATAGAATCCCTTCGCATCTCGACTTACTCCTTACATCTAAATCACGATTGCTATGACTAGAAACAAGCAATTCAATAGTGTTTCTAATTACTATCACAATACTATACTAGCATGGCTTCGGGATCACATAACCGCATATTACTAGACATAGTAGTACTATCAACACATCATTCAACATCTATCCAGATAATTATCATAAATTCGTAATTATTTTCACGCTCACGATTACCACAATCCAACACTTCATTGATTATTAAACTGAACACGAAAATTTATTCTCATCTCCACGACATCATATGATCACGTCATCATCATACGAAACACTTACCGTAACGTTGTCCTGCAGAATGGTTAGAATGTATGGGTCTCAAGGTGTACATCAACTCGATTATATCCAAGGTTTTCCTTCTAACTACCCCATTCACTCAATTTATCTCGGGTTACCTGGTTCAAAACTGAGAGGGCAAAAGAGCACGTATTAAGGGCGCCTTCTTAACCGCATTGTGAGCTCCTAACAGTTTATTCCCAGGGGTTCATTTTATTTAGACACATCCTACGTTCATTGGGTTCATTGGTTTAGGCCTGAGGATCGTTCGCTCTGATACCACTTTGTAACACCCCGATTTATGAAGGAGCCTTTAGCAAGGCATTCCCTAATAAACCGGACTGTTACCATCTCGGTTTCCCGAGGTAGTGAAAACAAATTAAACTCTAAGGCATGATATATATAATTACTTTAACTTAATTATTACAAAACCTCTTTTACAACAATTACAAGGAACTAACATAAATGAAAGTGAAAGTCTTCTAAGTAATGATCTAGCTACTAAGTCTTCTGATCCTGTGTCTCACGCCCACCAAGCTCCCGTTCTATCTCTTAAACCTGTCAAGTCTGCTCGCCAATATTTGGGTCATCACAGGTGTTCACGAATACACAGGGTCAACCACGAGGTTGAGTAGGGAAAAAAATGAAACAACAAGTAATATGATATGCATGTTCCTCCGTCACCTCCATCTCCATCTCAACTCATATCTCATAACCCGGACAACCCAGCCATACCGATCCCCGGTAGACTATATATATATCGACCGCAGCCGATCTGCCAACTCGCAGCTGAGGACACCAGGGCAAGTCCTGCAGAACCCGCCTGGGCCTTATCACAACATCATCATCACCACACCACGTCACCACAACATCCTCCATCTCCAATGCATATGAATGCTCAAGAAATTAATGCAACACAATATGTATGTCATTGAACGGGTAAATCATTGAATAATGCCGGTTACCTAATGTTATGATAATATACTCAACACGATCAATTCAATCAAGCACATTCCAGGATATGAATCTTAACACGAATCAACAACCACGAATCAAGTCAACGTTCACAGTTTGGTCATACGAAACACAACAAGTCAACACACTTCAACAACAACGGTAATAAGTCAAGTGTATTTCCCTACCTCAATACCGCAATCAAATAGTTGGGTGCTCAGTAATATTCCACAACAGTTCACCCTATGAAAGATAAATAATGATAAACAATTACTTAACTATTCCCGTTCCCAAAATAGAGAGTTATTAAAGATAAAACTTTCTAAAAATGGAAACTTCCCGATATAGTAACTTTTCTATTAAACCCGTCTCTAAATAATTAATTATGATTAATTATTATTTTATTGTAAATAACTCGGAACTAAAACCAAAATGATAATTAAAGGATTAACGAATTATACGATTAAGAAAACCCGAATCAAACATTTGAACAACTCAACAGCCCGACTCAAAACCCGTCTTTAATTATTTAAATAACTCAGAAATTAAATTAATTAATTAAGAATACGACCAATTAACGAATTATAACGATTAAACTATGAAAACCCGTTTCAAAACGAAAGCAACCCGTCATCAACACCGCCCCCTTCACACGCACTCCCACGCTCCCACGCGCCACCTCTCCACCTCTCCACCGTGTCAGCCACCAGACCAAACCCCCACTCTGACCCAGCCACCTACGACCACCCCCACTAGGGTCGACTGTCGCCGGCGAGTCAAACCAGGGCCGACTTTTGGCCTGGTTCAGCACCGTGCCTCACCAACCACCCCTTGTCTTCTCCTTACCACCACCGCAGCCAACACCTATCCCCTGCCAAACTACCACCGCCCTACTCGCCGTCAAGCAGCGCACCCAGACGCTGTGGCGCCGCCGGTTCGACCTCCCCCGAGTCCACGGTGGCGCCACCCCAAACTTAACCAATCTAACCCACCTGAAAACCCGTATGTAAACCCGTTTGACCACCCCTGTCGACAACACCTCCTGCCGCCAATTCCACCGCCTAAAACCCACCTAACCACCACCAATAGGGGCGACTCCAACCACCCATTACCACTACCACGACACCAACCACCCTTATCCCCTCCCTAAGACACGCAACAGCCACCAACAACCCGACAGAAAAACAAAAACAGAGGGGAAGGTTGTACTCATACCTTTCTTACCGCCACAACTGCCACCAGGGCCGCTCACGGACGTCGACAACCACCCTAAGGCCTTCCTTGCTGCGCCGTCAACACCCACACTCACTCTCCCTCTCTCGATTTGTGTGAAGGTTGAGAAATGTGTTGATGAAGAAGGGAGGCGGGTTGAGGGAGTAGGGTTGTGTAGAGCTAGGGTAAATAGGTTAAAGTTTAGGTTAGATGGTAAATGGGTCATGGGTAAACGTGATTGGGTAAGTGGGTAAATGTCATGGGTCCCCGTGGTTGTAAAAGAATTAGTTAACGTGACTTCGTTTAGTTAAACCCGTCTTAACAAGCTTACGAATAACTCAATCCTACGATATCAATACGACCAAACAATTACTCGACTCAATAAACGATATAAAATACGAGGTATTACAATCGGACACACCGTGCCCTTGTCGGATGTGTTTTGGGCTAAAGATAAATGTTAATGTAATTTTATCGACCAAGAGTTCTAAAAGTAGAATCGATTAAAGAGTTAATCCACCGAGTTATATTGATAAGGGATGTATCGGCCACACCGTGCCCAAGTTAATATGAATTTGGATCTTGGAATCATTTATCATAGTTGGGTAGAGGTCACTATGTAAATGCTATACTTGTTTACAAGTATTATTATTATTATAACGATAAATGTTTTGTTTTCATTATTTCGTTGACGTATTGTTCTATTTCTTTACCACAATTCATATCTGATATCATTTCGTTTTTTATTCAAATCTCCATTAAAACATCGTAACTAAAGACAAATATGAATTTGCTTCTAAAACCTCAAATGAACCATTGCTAAGGATCTCTTGTAAAGAGTATAGATATAAGTTATTCATTATCAAACAGGTTTTTGATTCTTGACTAACACATCTACTTACAATGGATTGTTTTTCATATACTTAATTGAATTAAGTACCTTGAAGCGATAAATTGTTTTGGTAATTAGATTTGTTGGAATTCGTAATTGACCAAAATATCGCAACCACTTCAATGAAAGTTTTAAGACTAAAACGAACAAATGAAGAGTAATCTTCATGAATTCAATTTTGCTTCTCAAAGCAAAGACTCATTGAAATGAGTGGGAGCATTCTCTTAAACCGTTAAGATAAGAATGAGGTTCAAGCAGTAAAGATTATAATGGAATTGATACAAGGTAATGTTAAAGGTAAAGTTGTTGAGAATGACGATACGAAACCTATCAATCCCGACCGATAAAGTTTCCATTGTCTTAAATGTTGGACACGAGAAAGGAAACTACCCCAAATTATTGAAGAATCAACAAGTTAGTTGTGGGACATCTAATGGGACCTTCTTCTTTAAATATTTATTTGATTAAACATAAATTTTGCTAGTACCACTTCGTCAATATTAGAAACCAGTGGAGATTTTCATCATTGTATTCGACACATAAGATGATTAGAATATGACGACTAGCAACAATAATGTCGAGAGATAGAGTAATTGTGTACTCAATCTAGTTTTTGGATTTAAAGTTGTACTTAATTGTGACTATTAAGTGCATAAACTCTAAATAAGAATATAAACTTGTTAAGATACAAAAGAGGTTTTCACTTTTGTGACCCTATACACCACGATTTGATGTATGGCTAGCCCATTATCAAGGTGATTATATTCTAAACCAAACTAGAATGATATATCATGTAGATGATGCAAGACTCAAATTGGTAACCCAAGATTAAACCTTAAATTTTGGAATGATGAACGCAAAGAGTTATCGAGTACTCTTAAAACCATTAGATTGTTAATGGTATATGCGTATCTTGTATTCAAAGCAAGATATCTCATGCCTTTTGGTTGAAAAGGAGATCGAGGTTGTAAATCATCGATCCATAATAGGTTGATCATTATCTTTTACCAACGATTTAAGTTGACACTAATATGTTCACTTAATAAGGTAAATAGAGAAATCTTTGAAGAATTTCAAAGAGTTCAAAGAAGCACGATTCAGTCGTGATGGGATTATCAAAGTGAAAACTTTGATATAAGCCAAAGAAAATGTTATATAGTATCACAAGTTAATCTCTCGTAGCACGCATTATGGAATAATGTGTGGTTGGATAAGAAATCAAACGCTATTCGATATGGTTTGGACTTCGATCAAGTTACTTTGAGTTACTTGATCCTTTTGGGGATTTTATCATTTTGTCTAGATTATCTTTCCACTAAATCTAAAACGATTCATATGAGATATGAAATGGTAGGATACCATGTTTGTAAGTTTTCACAAGAAACAAATGCTCATTTTTCCCTTTTCAATTATCACGAGTACGACGGGTTTGCGGCTCGTGAAGCTGTCTTTCTAAAATACAAGTTTATTTTTAGAAGACAGAGTGGGAGAAATTATTCAAGAGCCACAAAGAATGTTATGTGGCAAGAAACTGGTCTTTCTTGGCTACGTGAGACATTTTGTGTAAGACATTGTTTCTTCAAAACCTAGGAGGTTAAATTCGTCACTTGTTAAAGATGATGAATTCATGTTACTTTTAAGAAAGTAAAGAGCTTACAACTGTATGTAGTAAGGTTAAGTAATGCAAATGTATACATTATAAAGGAAAACGAGTATGTAGTAAGGTTAAGTAAGGTACAAGAAATTGATAAAACCTACTAACCAAAGCCTTCTCAAAGGCTAAACATGATGAGTCATGTCATTTCAATTGAATTGAAATGAACAACTACATACAAGATCAAATTAGATTATAGAACATGAAATAATAATCAGGCATTGACTATTCATATGTGATAATCGCATTTGTCGTTCGAGTTTTTACTTTAAAAACTCTCCTTTTATACTTTGTTACATCCAAACGGGTTGTAGAGACAACATTGAACCCCGTTAAAGTGAACATGGATTAGCATTATATTCGCCCATAGTCACTTGTATGAGCTGACGTCTCGAAGTGACTAGAGTGTGATGCGATTGATGGCAAGTTCAAGTGCCATAGAGTCATGTGAGATGACTAGTCGATCACATAGGCAGACTGTTAGGAACACCTTGTCGGGCAGTGACCGCTTATAGAGTTCTGGTAAATTCATATAGCCTGGTCGTGGCAAGAGCTACTATATTATTTTGATGAGTCGATTCTTTTGACTAAAGACTGTTCGCCTAAGATGGCACAGTTTCAGATTAACTTTGATTTGTGTTACTACGACCTTCGTAAATGGGGTCAAATGGGCATATTTTGGGTTATGATGGCTGTGGCTAGTCGAAGGGATTAAGTGCGATAGGAATTGTCCACCCCCTTGTCGGGGTTAAAACAATATCTCAGGGCCACTCGAGGAGTAATGAACTGGAAATGCGTGGCCACGCTCGGAAGGTATCTATGATAGATAAATCCGGTCAATCAGTTATTCTCCAGATCGAGGAAACCACTCTCGATATGATCACTTGCAAGTACGACCCGAAAGACACCTTGCATTGAGTGGGAGATAGTAATAGGACAAGAGAATTGGTGACGCACACTTGTCGAGGACAAGTGGGAGATTGTTGGGAAATGTGTCCTCAACAATAGTGCGATCACATGATTTAAATATCATTATTAAATCTCATATAAAGAATACGTAAGGGATGATTCAATTATATAGTCAACTGATCAACATTAATCGGTAACGATTGGCTTGCTAGAGTTTGACGTTACTGTCGTGGGACGGTGGTGGTCAGTTGATCCCTTAAGGTCACACCTAAAGGATGATGCCCTTATCTATAAAGTTGATTAATTGTATGACGATGCAAGTTGATCAATTCCTTAAAATTGAACAATTCGATTTATGAGAGAGAATAAATATCTTATTGTAATGGGATTAAATAAGATTTATTTTAGTAATAAAATGCTTTGTTACTAAAATTATTTATTGTTTGAGAAACAATAGAGATAGGAATGAATGGTTAATTATAATTACAAGGTATTGTGAATTTTAATCATATGACCCATTTTATTTATGTGATCAAGTATCACTAGTCAATTTGTTGAATGTAATTTAATTAATTTATAAAATGATATTTATGTGATAAATATGCATTTAATTAATTAATAACATGTATCATACTACATGTGACATATTGTGTGACAAATGACAAATTGACAAAATAAAATGGTAGTCCATTTTATTTATATGGACCGAAATAATGGAGGTGGAAGGTGTTAGTGGGTGAATTATTTTATGAGATAAAATGACCTAATCATGGCTAACCTACACTAGCTTACACACCTACACTAAGTAGACTTACATGCCTACAATTTGGAGAAGTGAAAAGGCATAAAAAAAAGATGCCATCCTTGGCATTTTGTCTCCTCCAACCGTGCTCCTCCTCCTCTTATTTGAGAATATGAGTTCTCTTATTTTCATTCATTAATTACCACATGCAAGTTCATGCATTATTCTTTTTCTCTCTTTATCTTCATCAAAACATGAGATTTTTGATCCAAATTGTTCATAAAAGATTACTAAAATTATTAATGTAATATATGAGTATTAGTAATCAATTTTAAGGTATACTATTAAATAAATATCTAGCACATATTGTTTAGTAGAAATATGGGATAGTCTTGGGTGCAATCAAGAGGAGAATCTCTACTTTGGGATTTTTGAATGTTCGTCCATTATTGGAAAGCTCAAGAACTAACAAGAAGGAGATCTTGTTGGTGCCCATATGATGACCGAAATTCATATGGTGAGAATACGATTTCTTCTCTAATTTTATTATTGTTTGCATGCATTAGACCACCATTTAATTTTATGACAAATTAAAATAAAACATATATGAATATGTTGAATATATAGATATACTTTTCTTTCATTCCCAACCTAGGTTTAGGTTCTTTATCTTGAAATAACTTTCTTGTTGTTTATCACATAACCAACGAATTGTGGTGGATGATATAACTTGCACTGGGTATACGTTTTGTAGGGTCTTGCAACAATTGTCAAGATGATTAGCCTAGCACTTCTCATAAGTCCTAGCTGTTGGAAAATATTAGTTTGGAGTAACTTCTTACTATAACTTCGTATCTTTCCAACTTCTTATTTCTCTTTAAGCTTAATAGCTTAGGATTGTCATAAATCCTTACGTGTGTTCGAACTTCAATATGTGCAACTTCTTGTCACATAACAGAGTGTTCTGTCAAACAATAGAATAGCTCATTAGTTCTCCTCGATAATTCATGACGATTCTTCTATGGCTTACCAATGACTCATCATGCTCTTAAGCATATGATTCATTATTGGACACGTGCATGATTATACTAATGGCGGAAACATTAGTAATCTTTAATCATGTGATCAACCATTCTTAGGTTCAATGAATGACCATGACTGCTAATGGCAATTCCATTTTCATTGACATGAATAACCTACGTTTCTCGTTGATTTGATGTGTATATCTCAATACCTATCCAACATCTCATGATGTGATTGGATTCATTATAGTCCATTTTCATCCAGAATTGAAAACTCAAATACTTCTTTGTGAAAGATAGTACTAGCTCGTCATTCTCAATGAGTAATGAGTTGTAAATTTTTACAAGATGATTGCTCCCACTAAACTCCATGTCTTCACATGATAATTTCAAACTCCCACTCAATTCCACATGTTTCAAAATTGACTACTCAATCGAAACATTTCAAGAATTGATATACATTTTGCTTTGCCAAGTTATTAAGATAAAACCAAATATGTTCCCAACATATCATTTCAAAAATACGTATTTAGAAAAGGTTTCAATCTTAAACTTATGGAAAGAGATTTTTAATCACTAACTCATTCATTTTATAATGATGTGTAGCAAATATCATTATTTAATTGTGAATTTTATTTAATACACGTCCTTCTCAAAATACCCTTTTCCGGAAGGAGGTTTAACCATTTCATTTTCATAATGAGGTTAAGTATAACACTAGCGTGGTTAACAATTAACTTAGCTTTTGTAGATATCGGCATATCTTCTTTTGCAACTTTTAGTCATAAATCTCATTTATTTTCAAGGATTCAACTTCATTTCATTTAGGCTCTTAAGTAAATATCAATATTGAAACTCTTGGTCAAATGTTGTTCATAAACTAGCCAAATCTCTTGTTAAGACTTTTCTTTAGTCATTTTCTTCCAAAACTTTCTTTTGGTCTCCTCGTGTAGTTATCTTGAGAACATACTCTTTTGATTACTTCACTTGGTCTCTTTTGTCATGTAGATTTGATCTATTCGAGACTATAGATCTCATCTATTCGTGTACACTATCTATATAGTTATACAAATCATTCTTTCTTTCGTAGATCTCATTTACTCAAGTATACAAATTTGCTTTGTGTTCTTTGTGTCTTCATTTTTCTCCCACTCTATCTTTAGAATAAATACACTATATATTCAAAGATAGCTTATGAGACACAAATAATGATTTTGAAGTAAAAGGAGGACTATCTCATAGATTGACTAATAGTTTTTAGATTTGATGAGTGTACTTGGTAATTTACATTCTTTTAGGAGAGTTCATCAACTCAACATCACTTTATAATTGATCATACACAAGCCTTAAGCTTGTGGACATATAATGAATCCCATCATTATAGTTGTCTATTGGATCACTTTAAGTGGATGATCATATGTTTCTATGTGCAAGCATATAAAGACGAATTTTTAGAACAAGGAGATACGATAAAAGGAGTGACTTGGGTTGCAAACCAAGCCACCAAAATCCAAAATACAAAAATTGATTAGAAAGGATCAACCATTTCCATGTCGAACACGGAAATCAAAATAGTTCTAAAAGTCCGAAACATAACTTAAATAAGACAATAATAAAAAGCCAAGCTTCATTGGAAGCTACTCCTAGCTCCTTGATGATTTCTCAAGCTTGCTTTTCCTTTCCCTTGTCTTTGCTTGGAAGAGGCCCTATTTACAAAATAAAGGGAATACATTATCACAACTTTGTATCAAAATACCATAGTTGAATTAGAAATATAAAAGAAAGGATAGTCATTTACTTACTGGAGTGATTTTTCCAGCTTTTATGTCACCAAGATACTTGGAACAATTTCTCTTCCAATGTCCAACACCATTACAATAATGGCATTTGTCAAGAGGACCCTTCTTGGTCTTGGAAGTGCTAGCTTCAAAAGTCTTAGCCTTGGTGGACATGGGAGCTTGCCTCTTACCCTTTTTCCCATTCTTCTTGAACTTCCCCTTACTCTTGGTGCTTATGTTAAGCACATCCTTAGGTGGGTTAACATTTAACCCCATGTCTCTTTCGGCTTGCACAAGTAACTTGTGCAACTCTTCAAGAGACACGTTCTTGTCTTGCATGTTAAAATTCACCCGGAATTGAACATATGCCTTGACTTTGGATAAGGAGTGTAGAATCCTATCTACAATGAGTTCTTTGGGGATTTCAACTTTTTGAATCTTCAAAGTCTCGACTAGCTCCAACAATTTGAGCACGTGAGGGCTAACCTTTTGGCCCTCCTTGAAATCGAGATCAAAGAATGCCGAGGCCGCCTCATATTGGACGATCCTCGGAGTTTGTGAAAACATTGTCACAAGCTTGGAATATATTTCATTAGCGGTGCCCATTTTAAAGGCTCTCCTTTGGAGATTCGCCTCCATCGCAAAAATCAACACATTTTTCATTGCGGCGGACTCTTTGTGGTAAGCCTCATATGCTTCCCTAGTGGCGGCACTTGACCTAGCATTAGGTTCGGGTGGAGAGGCCTTGGTGAGGTAACGAAGCTTGTCGTCACCTTGGGCAGCTAATTTGAGTTGGGCATCCCAATCGGAGAAATTTGACCCATTCTTTTCAAGTTTACAACGATCCATGAAGGATCGGAGCCATGAAGTATTAGTGAGAGGTGTGGCGTTGGTGTTTGGAGCGGCCATTTGTTATGAGAAATAAAAGTGGTCTACAAAACGAAAATAGAAGGAATAAAACATTTGTCGTTTTCTTAATAATGATAATACTTGTAAATTTAATTTAAACAAGTTTTATTGCATTTATCTAGTGACCTCTACCCAACTTTGATAAATGATTCCAAGACCCAAATTCATATTAACTTAGGCATCGGTAAAGCCGAATACAACCCTTATCAATATAACTCGGTGGATTAACTTTTTAATCGATTCTACTTTTAGAACTCTTGGTCGATAAATTTACATTAAAATTTATCTTTAGCCCGAAACACATCCGGCAACCGTCGAGAATACTTTCGTTGAGTTCAACCCAAATTTCGAATAAATGTGTCCATGATCCAAATTTACATCAACTTGGGCATCGGTAAAGCCGAAAACAACCCTCATCTTTATAAATTCGGTGGGTAGACATTTATCACCCACTTCCCCTACGTAACAAGGTTTGTACCCCGGTAAAGCCGAGTCCACTCCCTCACGAAATAGGTTTTCATGGTTTCTACTTTTTGGTAAGGCTAAGTTTCAATTGTTTATTTTTAGCGAGAGGTCATGTCAATTTATTATCTATCACGTTTTAAGTGAACTAAAGCGGTGAACTACGATAATTGTAATTGACACGGTCGATAAACTCGATAAAAAGATAATGCATGTTTTAGTTATGGCGATTTAGCGATGCATGCAACATATAAATAAAATGCAAAGCATAAAAATAAAATTCTAGTATGGCTTTCCTAGAATAGAAAATCTAATAAAATATTACAAATTTGGAAACCAACTCCTTTGGTCCCTTGAACTTCGGTCTTGGCACGCATTTCAAGGCAACAAATTTCTTTAATGGATCGCCTTCTCGAGTGGCACCATCTTCAAGGAACTCCGGAATAAATAAATTACATAACAAATTACATAATTTCCTATTATACATTTGTAATTAAAATAAAATAAATCTATTAAGTTACAAAATGGTGATACGAGATCACAATAAATTACAACCGAATCGATATTTCCATACATTTCGGGTAATATCAATTAAAACTAAGGCCATACTAAGTAAAATTACATAATTCAAAATTACATAAAAATAAAATTATGACAATCATAAATAAAATTCAGCATTATAATATGTATGAACATGCCCAATTTTTATGCTAAATCGCCTTTAAGGAGCCAATATCGTATATTAATCGGTTTTTACGGATTTGCGTGATTTAACCTTTTATAATCACAATAATTACATAAATTCATATTTATGTACAAGTTAATTACCCTAACCAACTTAGGACTCAAATTTAGTCTCCACTAACATATTGACAATAATTAACTTATATTTCTTAAAATTGTTCATAAATGGACTCAAAATTACAATATTATGTCATAAACTTCAAATAAATCATAAAAATTTCAAATAATTTCAAATTTTGAAATTTAAACTCATGAACATTCTGGAAAAATACCATGACACTCATAATGTTCAAAAACTTAGGTTAACAATTTCGAAAATTTATCGGGAAAAACAATGTTGCGGTTTATCGTATTTATCAATTATTTCCATAAAAATATGAGAAAAAAAATTTTTTATTAACTTTTCACTTTTATATCTGAAATATAAGATAAAATGAAACATGTGACGTTTTTCCTTAGTCATGAAGTATGTTTTAGCAATTTTTACTAATTAAAGTCACTATTTATGTGATTTTTCATCAAAAATTCATAAATCATGCATAAAGACTTCATTATAGCCAAATATTTTACACACATCTTGTAAACTTTCATGTGACAACATACTAAATTTCCATGACCAGATTCGAAATATAACTCATATTAACCTATTTAACCAATTAAATACGATTTTAACTTGAAAAATCCATATTTTGAGTATAACAACTCATTTTATTATGAACATTTACAAGTCATCAATAGATAATATATTTGAAAACATATCCAAAAACCACTGGAAAAATCGAAGTTTAGCTATTTTTAGTCCAAAAATGACATTTTTATCATAAAAATTACATTTTAATGCCATTATTATATAAAATGAACAATAAAATCCATAAATAAACCCAAAAATCCTAAAAACATTTTAGGACCAGAAACTTTAACATGCATAATTAATTTCGTGATATATCATAATAAACACAAATTTATAAGTTTTGTTTCTTAATCGTATAACTCGGAAAAACAATAACCGATTTGCATGCAAACAACCTAAGGCTCATGATACCGCTTGTTAGAAATTAATATCTCATGTTTCGACATATTCATATATGTGATAATCTATTTAGTCATAAAATAAATTGTGATCTTATGCATGCAAACATAAATAAAATAGAGAAAAAATCGTCATTCTTACTATAGTAGTTTCGGATTAAAAGGGTACAAGTGAGTTCTCCTTCTCACTTGTTCTTGAGCTTTCCTTATAAATGGAAGAACAAGGATTCAAGTTTAGAATCCCTCCCAAAGATGAATACCCAAGATAAACTCTTAAAAATAAATATTATTTGAATCTAGAACAATATTTATCTTACTAAAATTGACCCAAAACTATTATTTTGTCTCTTGTAATTTCGGCCAAGAGAGGATAATTTTGGAGCTTTTATTTCTCTAGTTTTCCATAAGATGTAGAGAGGTTTTTATTTCTTACACTAGAAATAATGTGTAAAGTTGTAAATGAAAATTAGAGAGAAAAACTCTATCAAGGCCTTTGAAAACCGGTGGGGAGAGAGGAGAGAAGAGGAGAAGTGAGCCAATGTATGGGCAAGTAATTCTTCTCAAGAAAAACTAGGTTTGCATGGCTATAAGCTAGTTATTATCATTATGCTCTCCACTTAATTATTTAACACAATTTAAACATTATACTCCCTCCATTTTTTTTCGGCACTTACATAAAATGGATGGTCCATTTTATATTTTGTCATTTGTCAATTGTCACATGTTACTAGTCATGTAAAATTGTCATGTATTTGTAACATATTAAAAATCAACGTATTAATGAAAATACGTCATGTACAAAATCGACTTAGTAATTCATAATTACTTGTACCAAAACGGTTTACCAATTATAAATCACAACATCTTGTATTTATAATAAATTATTCATTCAGTTTCAATTGTTTAGTAAACAATAATTTTATCTAAGTAATAAAACAATTCTATTACTTAGACCGTATCTTATTTAATCAAATTATAATGAGACACGTAAATATTACCTCCAAAATCGTCGGTCAATTTTAAGTAATTTAATTAACCCGTATCGACATACAATCAATTAAATAATCAATTAAGAGTGTTACCCTTTAGGTATGACCTAAGGATCTCAACTGATCACCACCATCGCACGACAAAGAATGTCAAACTCTAGTCAGCCAATCATTACCGATATGTGTGGACCAGTTGACTGTAAAATATTACTTCCCACATGTATTCTTAAAATGAGACTTAAACATGCAATCATCATGATCAACAGTTGTGATCGCATTATTGTCGGAGGACATATATTCCAACACTTCTCACAGATCCTCTACATACACATAAAACCATTAAGCAACACACAATTATATAACTCCGACTACCAGTGGTAGGAGTGACATATTTATTCAAACTTACAATTTTCTCTTTGATGTCCTTATCATATTCAGTTTCCGTCTTTTCATTCTTAGGAGTGTGAACTTCCACCCAAGCGTCGTGACGACTGAATTTTCCAAGCTTTGCCTACAATTCATTCATCACATTGATATCCTCTGAAAATATGTATGATTACGTTGAACATATATAACATCCGACTAAAACACCTAATAGTACAATACTATAAGAATTATGTAGTACTTACAAGTTTCTTCTTAATCAATCTATAACCACCTCGGGAGCCGTAAAAGACGGTCTTTTTCTTTGAAATGTTCGCCTTGTTCCTCTCACTCATAGCCTTCATCAAATAAATTGTATCAAGAAACGTAAGCATGACCAAACACTAAACTAAGTATACTTCTTTACTTATTATTATTAAGTTACCTTAAACTTGTCGATCGCCTATAAGCGATATAGCTATCCCAATGGTCTTGATCGACATACGGATACTTCTTTGTTGGTGGGTTCTTGTTCATCTCCCAGGTTTCCTTGTTGAACAAGTGGTTCTCAGCCATCTTTAACTTCCAAGAACCGAGGGCTTCCCCCGTCTTTGTTTTTAGGTACTTATCATACTTTTCGGGACAACGTAAGCTAACTGCATATATGATGAGCATAGTTGGTACAAGTGTTTCGGCTAATACACATATCAAGTAGTAACTTAATTTCAACTAAAACATTTATTATTGTATATACATACCTTTATTCTGTTTATTAGCATGGTGTTCCGTATTTGACTCAGTTCACAGATACGCGGCGTACCGAGAGGCACATATTGTCATACACAACAACCAATCCAACTCGCAAAATACCCGGCATACTCACCAAATGGCAACCCCGTATCTTTATCCCATTTTAAAGGATTAGGTATCTTTGAATTTATTGCTTCTAGGGAAACCCTGTGGCGCATTCGACCCGAAGTGTGTTGCAAATAATTCTCATCACCTGAGTCGTCGCCTGACGCATTTCCATCGTTTCTTTTGCACTTTTGGACCATATCTAAAGCAGAAATTAATAAACAAATAATAATAATGAATACTTATAAAAACAAACAAATCTACCGAGAGGAGGGTTTATTACTTCTTTAAAGAGGAGAATCCGGATTGATCTGGCGACGGCAATGACGATGATGATGATGACGATGACTGCGACGGCGATGGGTAGGCTGGTGGCAGAGAGGAAGTTCAATGTTTGAGAATATTATGTGGAGGAGGGGAAGCTCAGAGTATATATGTGTGAATAATACAACATTTCTTGCAAGACCTTGTTTATTGTAAAGTAATAAGCACGGTATAAGAAAAACCGTTATATTTTGTTTCCAAACAGACTACGATTTTGTTTGAAACCGTAATTGATTCGTACTATTTACAACGTGTCATAAATAACCGTTGTCTGTAATATTTTCATGTTGTTTGATTTTCCCGCCAAGAAATAAAGCATCATTTTTATATACATAACAACGGCCCGAACCGTTATAATATATACGTCCTTAACAACGGTTGGTATAACCGTTTTATTTTATATTTCATTGTGTTTGATTTTACCGCCAAGAAATAAAGCATCATTTGGTATATGCCAGCTAATTACAATATGTTTCTTAGAAAATCTTACTTATTTCCATTAATTTAAAGGATTACAAGTTTACACATAAAGAGTACAAACTACCACCATACATAATAAACTAGGTAAATAACAATTAGAAGAAGAAATTTGACAATTAACTTAAGCCATGCCTCATTATTTTTGAGTTCTACGATATCCATGGTTAACTTCTTGCATTCTTCTTTTGCCTTCAATATTTCACTGTCATTTCCCCGCTTCGATTCTTCAAATTGATCTAGTATACTTCTCACTTAAGTAATCTCGATATCCATGCTCTTTTTCTCATTCACTAACCTGTTTATAACCTTCCTCTGTCACTCAGTCATTGGTTCATCAACCCACTTGAAGTAATTGCATCCACGCATTTTAGTCTCGGGGTTATAGAATTTGCATGTAAGAAACTTTCTTCCCGGATTTTGCAAAGTCCAATAAGTCCACAATGCTGCCGAAACTGAGCAATTACATGTCCCTGTTGAAATAGAGGAAGAAGAAGAGCTACCACTTGACATAATTTGAGTAATAAGAGAGAGAGAGAGAGAGAGAGAGAGAGAGAGAGAGAGAGAGAGAGAAAAGAAATGAAGAAATAAAGAAAGAAAGAAGGTTATTTAAAATAATGTTATTTAGCAACTGCATAATTTAACACGGTTCTTATAAGAACCGTTGTAATTATCTTATTAATATCTTCCAATTTCCATTTATTTTTAGAGGCGTTTGTGAACTAACACGGTTTTTATGCACTACCGTAGTCATTATATTATATGTTATTGTTTCATTCATTTTTCTTCTTAAGTTATTTAAAATCTATGTTAATAAGCATTTGCATGTAATAAAGAGTAGAATAATATATTAAAACGAGCATATTATACAATAGCGTAAAAAAAAAACAGTACAACAAGGGGAAAAAAAGGAAACACAATAAAAAATAAAAAAAACACAAAAACAAACAACTAACTAATTAGTACATTAATCAAACATCCTAACAGGAGTTTGACTAGAAGGTGGGTACTGAGGATAAACATGATTATAAATCATGCGTACTACATCGGCATCAAGACGGGGATCAAAATGAGGCACTTCTTCGTCTTCCCATGATTTCAGTACATTAATAAAATTGTACGGAATGATTCTTCTCATCAGATGAGAATCCTCAGCTGTGGCAACCCATAAGTGAGGCCCAGCGTGAACATAACGATCCCTAGGGTGGTCGCTATAATAGTCACTTTTGTCCCTTTAATGGTCAAGTGATGCATACCTTGCAGCGAGTTGTTTTGCTTGGCGAAAATCGTCAAGACCATCCCCTCGAAACACGATCAGAGCATATCCAAGAAACCCACGACTAGAATTCCAAGCCGAGTAGATTGCCCTAACATTTGAAAACCCATTATCAATGAGGATGCCCCTCAATGGGATAAGAGACTTAGAAGCTGGCTTGCCAGCAGCATCGCGTATGACTGGGAGATTGTGAATTATGCACGTAATCGGGTTGACATAGCGGTTTACCGATTGCTGAGGAGGTGCGACTGCGGATGATAAAGACGACGACATTCTTTTAATTATGATATGTATGTATATGTAGATTATTTAAAAAGTGAAGTAGAAAGGTTAATAATAATAAAATGATTCTTATTGTTACTGAAAATGTGATACTATTTATAGTATAATAAAGCTATAATTAATTGGATTAATTTTATCCATACATTACATTCAAACTTGTGTTAGTTGTGTATGCATGCATGAGGTGAATAATGGTCAAACAACCAATAATAATAGGGCATGCATTGGTAAAACCACAAACTTTTCAGTTTTGGATCTGTATTTAAAACGGTTATAAGAAAAACCGTTTTTTATTGGTGTAATATGACAACGGATTTACAAAAAACCGTTGTTGATATATGAAATATGATAACGGCTTAACAAAGAACCGTTATCTTTTGTGTTATACATACGGTCAAAGAATCAATACTGCAACTTTGAATCAGAAAAAAAGTAAAAATTACAGGGCATGCATTAGTCAAATCACAAACACTAGAAAATCATAGATAATTAAACATTTTTTTTAAAACGGATTCTGTCCAACCGTTGTTGATATGTGAAATATGATAATGGCTTAACAAAGAACCGTAATTATTTTATGTTATACATAAACACGCAATACTGCAACTTTGAATCAGAAAAAGTAAAAATTACAAAGCATGCATTAGTCTTGTTAAGTAATTGGACCGTTGTGTTTTTACTAATTGGACAACGGTTTTTTGATAACCGTTGTGTTTCTTGTTAAGTAATTGGACCGATTCTTGTTTAGCTTTTACCGTTTCCACTTTCCAATTCTTAACTTGTTAAGTTTCCAATTCTTATCTTATTATTA
The DNA here is from genome assembly GCF_048544455.1 of Silene latifolia. NCBI lineage: Eukaryota > Viridiplantae > Streptophyta > Magnoliopsida > Caryophyllales > Caryophyllaceae > Silene > Silene latifolia. The sequence continues at coordinate 85,580,800 of NC_133533.1, forward strand.
TACTGGTTCCAATTCTTACTATCTTATTATACCGTTTCCAATACAACCCAAACTCATTATAAGTAGAATTATAATTTTCACAATCTTAACTTGTACAGTTTGCACTTTCCAATTCTTAACTTGTTAAGTCCTCCATTAATTTTCCACCTCGATTATGTCGTCAAGTTCATCAACTTACAGTGGTTCATATTATTCATCCGCTGATGATGATGATGATGATGATGATGAAGCATCATATGAACCTCTTGTAGGACCCCTAAGTAGATTTATGTACGCTAAACCCTTTACGTGCATCATACACACTCTCCCGTATAAAGAGGACGGGCATGGAAAGGCTATACTCTCGTATAGCCTTGACTGGTTAATAGGTTTGATTCGGTTAGCCGGATTGAATTTGGTTCAAACAATCTACCCGGACAATGATGCGCATCATGGCTTCGGGCGGTGTGCCCTCATCGAGTTTGGCGGGGGTGAGGAGAGGGAATGCTTTCGTCAGGCTCGCAAACTTGAGCGGGCATTTTATAACAATGACTCTTCGAGACTCTGGTTTGATCAGGATGAATAGCGGGTAGGCCCATATTTATGGGTTGCGAATGAATCTGACCGTCTCCTACTACTTCCGATTCTGCACCGCCAAGGTCGCATTGTCGAGCAGGGGACAATGCCGTTGCAATAGGAAAACGATTGTGTGGATTGGGTTGAAGGTGAAAGAGACATATATGGTGATATTTTCTCTGAATTCCATAGGATGGGGTAACAAAAAACATACTCCCTCTATTCAACTCCACACTACACATTTGCTTTTTCACGTTTGTCAACGCTTGTTTTACGCGATTTTTTTCTTTAGCTTGATATTTTAATGTACTCCTAAAAACCTAAGTCATTATAATAAAAGTTTGATATTTTTGTAGTGATATTGTCTCTGAATTCCAGAGGATGGGGTAACAAAAAAACGTAACAAAAAACATAAATAATTAAACTTTAATTCAAACCATCACCATAATCCAAATACAACTTACAATGCCAGATAATAATTAAAGACTTAATTATTAGAATCTGATGAAGTATTAGGATACTCATTATGAATTTCGGTATAGAGCAACTCGTAGATCGGCCCTTCATTATCACCGGGAAGCGCAGGTGGAATGACCTCTCTCTCCCATGACATAGGCACGGTGGCAAGAATGTGATGCTTCCTGCAATGTTTCAGCAGATGATGATCAAGATGGGTCGCAACCCATAGATAAGGGCCTTGTTGTTTATCATCCGAATAGAAGTCCTCTTTCCCCGCATTCTCCCCCGCAAATCTAGCCCCTACTTTTCTTGCCTGATGAAAACTATCATGGCAGTTGGCTTCGTCAAACACGATAAAAGCGAAGCCTACAAAACCTTGCTTGTTTGTAGACACAGGGTACGCTTTTTTAACCGCGGTGAAACCGGAGTTATGAAGCATTTCCGTCAACCACCCAAAATTAGGGTTTAAACCCTTTCCATTCACACCATAATGAACCGGGAGATTATGGAGAATGCAAGTAAAAGGCTGTGCGTAACGAGAACGTGATTGTAGCTCACCAGCCATATTTTTTTTAGAGAGATATTTAGAAAGAAATTAGAGAGTAAATGTTTGATAATTTAGAATTTGACCTAAAACATTATGAAAACGTATTTATAGAATTATTTTGGTCAAATTGAATATTATTGATCAAATTGAATATTTATTAAAGTTCAGTTTTGAATGCAGTGATCAAATTGAAAAATCTAATCAAATACTAACAACGTTGAATTGAAACATCGTTATCTCATAATAGACAATAATAATGGTTACAAAAGATCCGTAGCAATAACATAACAACGGGTAACAAAAACCGTTGCTGGTGTTAATTTAGTAACGGTTTTCAAAATGCCGATATCTTAAACTGGTAACGGTAACAATCGTTGATAACAGTGATTCTATAACGAGTTTTTGGAAACCGTTAAAAGCTTTTGACAACGGTTTGTTAATCAGCCGTTGTCAAATTATAATAACAACGGTTTTTGAGGAAAACCGTAATTCCTATTAGCGAGGTCTAGGTTTCCGCCAATATTTGAAAAACGGTAATATAAGTGTCGTTATTAAATGCATTAAACCGTTGTGATACGCTCCTTATTGATTACCAGATTTGGCGTAGTACTTTCGGGTCATACGGGTCGGTCCGGTCTAAAACCGGCCACTCCTGTCCGGTCCAGGTCCGGATTTCATGGTAGTCGGTCTGGGCTCCGGTCTCAAGGTTAGAGGGTTACCGGTCTCCGAGTCATACCGGTTCGGTCCGGTTTCCGTCCGGTGAACAGCCCTACTTAGATCTAGCTTTGTAATTGAAGATTTCTTGGGTTTACTTTGGGGAATTGACAACTCTCCATAATCAATCAAAGTTTCTTTTATTGTTCTTCCATTTCTTTTATTTATATTAAGTTGGTATTATTCCTTTACCCTTTTACTTAATCCTTTGTTATTTACCTTACTTATTCATCATGTTTATGTTTGTTAAGATGTTTGACACCATTTGTGACATGTTAACCATGATGACTTGTGAGTAGTCTCTTTGATAGGGTTAGTGGAGGATTAGGAGAGTAATCATGGGTTAGATCTATGCTTAATTAGTTCATATGAATGATTGTATGTTGTGTTTTCGACTTATGCATATGCTATGCTTGATTGACAACCTAGCATGATTCTTTATCCTTTCAACAAGACTTGTAAGACATAAATAAACTCAAGACTTGTTAGACCATGCATATTGTTATATAGGGAAAGTGAAGTCGTTGTAGGTGTCGTAAGCTATAAATCAACTCGACTCGAGACCTAAGTCTCCCTAGGAATTATAAGACATAAATCAACTCGATTTCATCACAACTATAATCGTTTGTATGACTTGTTATTTTGATCTTACCATGTTTCCCCTATTAATCCATGACACCCTAATACTTTTAATCATTTATTTACAATTCTACTTTTACTTACTTGTTTTACCTTTCATTTGTTTACATTTCATTGCAATAGCTGATGCGTGTCCTTAATATGATGTTTTACACCCTATTTTACACGCATTTCAGAGCTCATTTGTGTAGTTTAAGCTACTATTTTCCCTATTTCCGTCTACTTTTGTGTTTTTGTGTAATATTGCAGAAATGTGAAGAATCCATCGGAAATCAAGCCGAATCCGTCCCCGAGTACTAGGCATATTATTTGACATGAAGTATTTACTCGGGAAGCAAACTTGGTGCGCGTATCGAGGCCCGAAAGACGAATTCACGATGCTTTTGGAGCCAAGTACCTGAGGAAGTGGTCGATCGACTGACCTACATGGTCAATCGACCAGTGCGCGATTCCTAAATAAGATCAGAAGCTACTGTTCAGCGAGGTTCAGTCGATCGACTGGTCCTTGTGGTCGATCGACCAAACCGTGATTTTGGCGTGAATTAAAAGGACGAGAATTCCGAAGCCCATTGTAATTAGGATTTAGGAATAAGAGTTACGTGACATTCCTATATAACGTAACCCCTTCCTACTCTTTTATTCATTCATTCATATTGGGGATTCAATTCGCATACCTAGTTGGATAGTTTTCATTAGTTCTAAATAAATTTCCTCTTTTGCAATTCGGCTTCGTTTCTCTTGCCTACTGTATTTCTGGTAATTCTTGCTCTAAGTTTTATTCCTTCTTCGTAATTTAGAACTGCTAGTTTAGGTTTCCCAAGAGCCGAATTCTCGTTTCATGTCAGTTATTTATTTAGTTAATCCAATTATGAATTCAATTGCTTTATTTATTAATTTTATTGCTGTTATTATCATCATCATGAGTAGCTAAATTCAACGTGCTAAGATGTCGGGGACCTGTAGTGTAGACGGCGTAGATTAGGTAATCCTGAGTCGCACCATGGTCGATCGACTGCCTACCCTGGTCGATCGACCGGCTCACGTGAGAATAGCTTCGACTTAATTAATTTAATTGCTATATTTGACGAATCGAGTGCATGCGACTAGTTGAATGCTTAGGAATTGACCGACCCGACAGATCGAAAGATAGGGGAGGGAAATAGACTACTTAATTAAGACGACTAAATTAATAAGATCGAGAGATAAGTTAATTTAGGCTTTTAAATCACTTTTCAGGGCGAGAGTCAGTACTAGTGATATTAGGGACCCGTAGCTAGATCGAAAGATGCTACCTGTTAAGAATGGACCGAGAGGACATCTTATTCTTCCCGTCCTACGTGATTGTTTCAGACTTACCTAGGATACTGCCGCCAAAACTACAGTGAACCGACCATCTTAGCATCCTTTTTATATTTGTTTTCATCTATTTTCATCTATTACTCATTTATTTGTTTTAGTTCAGTTTTTATTATTGCCTTTAGTCATAGATTTATTCAAATAACCCCCCCCCCCCCCCACAACTGTTACTTTAGACTAAAATTAGACAACTATTAATTGCATTGCCTCTCTGTGGTTCGACCCTGACTGCCGCTATCTATAGTAGTAGTTTGGATTATAAATTTATCTTTGGTACTCTACGACGGTATCAAATTTTGGCGCCGTTGCCGGGGAGGCAATTGTTTAATTTTTAGTTGTTTTTATTTTAGTCTTTATCTTAGTTTAAGGGACATTTGTTCCTTAAACGTTTCTCATATTCTACTTGTAGTTTCCTCTTATGCGCAGGTCACAGGGTGGTGATTTACGACCATTAGATCCTGAGATCAAAAGGACTTTGCGTGAGTTAAGACGATCATCTAAAGTATTGCCGACAAAGGAAGAGCTGAGTACTCTGTCCAGTTACTACGAGAACGAGCTATTTGAAGAGGATCCACCTTCGTCTCCTGTTTCCACTTCTTCAGATGAGACCGTTACATCTCCTGATATGGCTGAAGAAGCAAGTATAGCCAGTCTCTTCGAGCCAAAAGCTGAGAATCTCTATAAGGGATTTGCCTTGCCAACTGGGACGGAAAGAAAATTCGAAGCAAAACCGTCCTACATCAACTTGGTTGAGAGAAACCAATTTGGGGGAGCTCAAATGAAGATGCAGCTAAACATATGGAGATATTCATTGACTATTGTTGTTCCATACCCCCACTAGCAGGTGTGACTCGGGACCAGATTAAGGAGACGATGTTCATATTCTCGCTTCGTGATGCTGCTAGGGAGTGGTACCGAGATCTGGATCGAGCGGCCAATGGGATTACTGACTGGAATTCGCTGGCCCTAGCATTTTATAAGAAATATTTCTCTGCATCGAAGACCAATGCGATTAGAGCTCAGATCACAAGCTTTAAACAGGGTCCTGATGAAAATTTTCATTAGGCATGGGTCCGCTTCAAGAAGCTGGTGCGATCTATTCCGCACCATGGGTTCGAACAATGGTGCCTGTGCAATCAATTCTATAATGGACTTTATGATGATCAGAGGGCTATCTTGGATGCTGCAGCTAACGGTAGATTCCAGGAGAATGTTGGAGAGACAAAGTGGTGGAAGATTATTGAAGATATGGCCATCCATAAAGCTGAGCATGGGAATTCTAGAGGAAATCAGAGAAGATCAGCTGAATCTCCTGCTGTAGCTGCAATAGAGGCCCTTACTGCGAGATTTGACAAGCTAGATTTTGGGGGATCCCAAAAAGGTGGGATATATAAAGTTAATGCAGTTTCAGACGGTCCATTTATATGCAAAAGATGTGGAGGAGAGGGACATGTTTCGGAGTTTTGTACTAGTTCGAATGAAACATGTGCTGCCTTTCAACATTATAGGCAGACGGGTACTTATCCCGATTCCTCTAATGTCCACCCCAATTTGAGGTGGACTAACCAGAATGTCCTTAATCCGGGTCCACCACCGCAGCAGCAGCAGCAAAGCTATGTGCCCCCTCATAAGCAGCAGCAGTATCAAAAGCCTCCCTATGTGCCTCAAAGAAAGCAGCAGCAATTTCAAAGTTCTGATATTTCTGAGTTGAAAAACATGGTTCAGAATTTGTCGGGTTTGCTGCAAAAGGAGTCTCTAGCTAGAGAGACTTTTACAAAAATGTTGGAGAGTCAAATTGCCCAACTGGCAAGCAAAAGTGCAACTAGAGCTCCGGGGCATTTACCGTCGCAGCCAGATCAAAAAGAGACCTTAAATGCGATCACTTTGAGGAGTGGGTCTACCCTTGATGGGCCCGCTATGGTCGAAGATGTTACTGAAAAAGATGAGGCGGAACCGAGCAAGAAAAAGGCTGGAGTGAACAGTAGCAAGAAAAAGACGATCAGCAGGTATGTCAGTCGATCGACTGACACACCTGGTCGATCGACCAGCTCGCGCAATAGTGAAGCTTCTGGTCCTGAGGAAGCCAGTCGATCGACTGACCTACATGGTCGATCGACTGAAGATACTGCTGATGTTGAACCTTTTCATCCTCCAATGCCCGATAACTTGAGGGACCACCTATTTCGGGGTACGACGACTCCGAAATTATTGAGGCAAGATCCAAATGTTGATGGGTCAGTTCCGGTTCCAAAATATGACCCCATGACGGCTAATGGTTCATTCCTGAGACGGTCTGAAGAAGGTTAGAGCTACAACAAGGACAAAGTAGTGGATTTTCAGCCTAAATCCACTGACGCCGGTATGAGAGACTTAGAGGAGAGGGCTAAGTTGCTTCTTACAGCCTCGTACTAAGAGAGATTGGTGCCGACAAAGGACCAGGTATCATTTAACAAGTTTGAGAATGTTATTCGTAGTTTAAATCTGCAAGTTCCTTTCCTAGAATTAGTTAATCAAGTGCCTGCTTACACGAAATTTATGAAGCAGCTTTTGTCTAAAAAGAAGTCACTTGATACTGTGCAATCTGTCGCACTAACTGAGGAGTCATGTTTCTATTTGACTCATACTGCACCTCATAAGCTAGAAGACCCAGGTAGTTTTTCAGTCCCGTGTAATATTGGCACCTTTTCTATTGAGAAGGCCTTGTGTGACCTAGGGGCCAGTATTAGTGTTATGCTTTTGAGTCTTGCTAAGAAATTGAAATTGACTAGGTTCGTAGTTACCAATATGACTGTACAGATGGCTGATCGCTCTGCGGTCCAGCCTATAGGAGTCTTAGAGGATATTCCTGTGCAAATAGCAAAGTTCTTTTTCCCAATAAACTTCGTTTTACTAGATATACCCGAGGATGCTCACATTCCTATAATTTTGGCTAGACCATTTCTGCACACTGCTGGTGCAGTTATAGATGTTGGCTCAGGGACATTGACCTTTAAACTAGGGAAACAGTCCATTGTTTTTTCCCAGACCGCTAAGAAGAAAGATCATATGTGGCAATCACTTGTAATATGATTTCGAAAAGAAATCTTATTTTGTGCTTTCGATATGCCCGCCCCTATGCCTATTACTGCTATAACACCTCCGCCCCAGATTGGGAGCAAATTGGAGGAAGATTCTTCTGTTTTGACTGTGGCAGGAGCTGGTTTGGGGAAGTTAGAGCCGCATGTTGCTCCAGTTGTGAAGGGGCCAATCGTTCAAAGAGGCGGTCTAGGAGGTCTTAGCTATGGCACAGATAAGGAGCCTGATGAGGAGCCAGTCAAGGTGATGGAGTCCGATTTGGATTTTGGTGAGCTAGACGAGGTCATTGATTGGGAAGATGTTAGTGATGTTGATCCGTTGAGTTCTGCGGATATTGGAATTGATAGGAGTGCGGCTGAGAAGATGAGCACTGTAGAGACTACTTCTTGTAGCCAGAAGCCGAGCAAGTGGGCCATTCCGTGGTCATTTTTGATCAACTATTAGTTGATTAAGACTTTTCTAAAAGACATTTTATTGCTTTTATTAGACTTTTTATTGTTTTGGTTTGCGCGAGACTTCGCTTTAATAAGTTTGCTTAGGATTTAAAGACTTTAGACTGTTACTTTGGGTTTTGCGCAATTTTTGGGCGCGTTATTATGTGTATTTGCAGGTTCATAGACCATATTAGCTTAATTTATTGAGCTAAATCGAAGAAATCAGAAACTTACATCAAGTATTTCAGTCGATCGACTGGCATTGGTGGTCGATCGACTGTGCCGCGACTCCAGGAGCTTCTGTTCCTGTCACCCTGGTCGATCGACTGGCTACTATGGTCGATCGACCGCCTTCCGCTGTTGTACCTGTTCACGACTATTCCCCTGCTGTGTTTGGTCGATTTGCGGAGTTGAGGGAGTCTTTTCTCCACTTTATTCTCCGATTCATTTCTGTTTTCTTCTGTTTTCTTATTTTGCACATAATTTTGCGTTTCGTAAATTGTTTTCTCGGAATTACGCGCGGTACTTTTGTTTCTTTTCAGGTACCTATGGTAGCACTGCTGGCTATTGAAACCTCTTAGCTCACGCTGGTTTGGGGAGGTTTGCTTTTGCTGCGCTTAAAGTCTTGTGAGTTTCCGAGTTCCTTTTTATGTCTTGTTTAGTTATTTATCGCAAAATCCCAATTTCCTCTGCCTCTCTTTCTTATATGATTTCGCACAATGGGGACATTGTGTGATTTGGTTTGGGGAAGGGTTTTGCATTGCATTCACATGTTTTATTGCATTTCTGTTTCACGTTTATTGCATTTCAGTTTGCATGCATTGTTTATTTCATTTCCTATATATATACAAAAATTCAAAAAAAAAATTGAAAATAAATCTCAAAAATTCAAAAAATTTCACGTTTATTTTAGCATGTAGGTCGAGTCAAAACGGTAGTATTTCAATGATGACATTGCATTTTTATCTGTTTATGCCTAAGCCTTGCTAATTGACATGTATTAGTAGAATCAAATATGCATAGTCTACGAGTTTTCGTTAAATTATTTGCTGAACCTTAGACTTGACTTAGATTTATGGCAAACTACATCATTTTCTGAGGTTTAGAGCTTATAACTGGTGTCATTCATGACAAGTTTATCTAGGATTGTGAGTAATTACTCCTTATAAGACATGTTACATAAATATGCATAAATATGGACTTAATCTGCTTAATACCTGTATGCATTCGGGTTCGTGGTTAGTTGACACATGCGGAAGAGGGCACCCTTTTATTCATTTGTCCCATGAGCTCCACACTGCCAAAAATAGCCTTTTTGTCCCGTTACTACATCCTACATTTAGCCTGCCCTGTCAGGCTAGTAGTTTATGTTCTTGGGATTGTTATTTCGTTTTTGGTAGCTAATGCTCATTTTGAGATGATGTTGGGAAGATGAAAAAAGAAAAGAAAAGAAGAAAAAAAAAAAAAAAAAAAAACAGTGTTCTACAAAAGAGCAAAATCCAGGCGATCGACTGACCATCTTGGTCGATCGACTGAAGCCCGAGAGAAGGAAATTCGAAAAAATCACATGGTCGAAGTTTGAGTTGATGGTTATTTTATTCCCATGTTTTATTATTATCATTTGGGGAATTACAGTTATTATTGGAGACTGTGAGATTCGTGCTTACTATTAGCACCGCTTTATCGTTTAATCTTGAGCAAGAAGTTGGAATGAATTATTAATTTGGTTCCCTTAGTTACTAGCTTGGTTTTTAACTCTGTTTTTACCAAATTCGTCTTAGCCCTTCTTACCCATACCTCACATATCCATATTTACCTCGGCATGTGTCATGGTCTTCTATGGTTGGAATGCATATATACGGCTGTAGAGATTATTTTCATATTAGATTGCAGGCATGTTCTTATGGGTCGTAGTTAGGTGAGTGTCATTACAAAATGAATTATTTCTATCTTTTACATATATTCACTTGTGCTTATGTGTGATATGAGCGACCCGTGAGAGTCCATAATGATAAGTCTCTATAAGTTGACGGTTCAGCAGTTTTTGACGACTACATAACTCGTTTGCATGATTCATATTGCTAATTGATTGTTAGTTGTTGCATTAAATTGGTTTAGGCTTTATAGTTTCATTTCGCTCTGAGAATGAACTCGTTCCGTTAGGTCCTAAGATCGAGTCTAGTTCTTGCTTGGGGACAAGCAAGGGTTTGGTTTGGGAAAGTTTGATGCGTGTCCTTAATATGATGTTTTACACCCTATTTTACACGCATTTCAGAGCTCATTTATGTAGTTTAAGCTACTATTTTCCCTATTTCAGTCTACTTTTGTGTTTTTGTGTAATATTGCAGAAATGTGAAGAATCCAGCGGAAATCAAGCCGAATCCGTCCCCGAGTACTAGGCATATTATTTGACATGAAGTATTTACTCGGGAAGCAAACTTAGTGCGCGTATCGAGGCCCGAAAGACGAATTCACGAAGCTTTTGGAGCCAAGTACCTGTTGAAGTGGTCGATCGACTGACCTACATGGTCGATCGACCAGTGCGCGATTCCTAAATAAGATCAGAAGCTACTGTTCAGCGAGGTTCAGTCGATCGACTGCTCCTTGTGGTCGATCGACCAAACCGTGATTTTGGCGTGAATTAAAAGGACGAGAATTCCGAAGCCCAATGTAATTAGGTTTTAGGAATAAGAGTTACGTGACATTCCTATATAACGTAACCCCTTCCTACTCTTTTATTCATTCATTCATATTGGGGATTCAATTCACATACCTAGTTGGATAGTTTTCATTAGTTCTAAATAAAGTTCCTCTTTTGCAATTCGGATTCGTTTCTCTTGCCTACTGTATTTCTGGTAATTCTTGCTCTAAGTTTTATTCCTTCTTCGTAATTTAGAACTGCTAGTTTAGGTTTCCCAAAAGCCGAATTCTCGTTTCATGTCAGTTATTTATTTATTTAATCCAATTATGAATTCAATTGCTTTATTTGTTAATTTTATTGCTGTTATTATCATCATCATGAGTAGCTAAATTCAACGTGCTAAGATGTAGGGGACCTGTAGTGTAGACGGCGTAGATTAGGTAATCCTGAGTCGCGCCATGGTCGATCAACTGCCTACCCTGGTCGATCGACCGGCTCACGTGAGAATAGCTTCGACTTAATTAATTTAATTGCTATATTTGACGAATTGAGTGCACGCGACTAGTTGAATGCTTAGGAATTGACCGACCCAACAGATCGAAAGATAGGGGAGGGAAATAGACTACTTGATTAAGACGACTAAATTAATAAGATCGAGAGATAAGTTAATTTAGGCTTTTAAATCACTTTTCAGGGCGAGAGTCAATACTAGTGATATTAGGGACCCGTAGCTAGATCGAAAGATGCTACCTGTTAAGAATGGACCGAGAGGACATCTTATTCTTCCTGTCCTACGTGATTGTTTCAGACTTACCTAGGATACTGCCGCTGAAACTACAGTGAACCGACCATCTTAGCATCCTTTTAATATTTGTTTTCATCTATTTTCATCTATTGCTCATTTATTTGTTTTAGTTCAGTTTTTATTATTGCCTTTAGTCATAGATTTATTCAAATAACCCCCCCCTTCACAACTGTTACTTTAGACTAAAATTAGACAACTATTAATTGCATTGCCTCTCTGTGGTTCGACCCTGACTGCCGCTATCTATAGTAGTAGTTTGCATTATAAATTTATCTTTGGTACTCTACGACGGTATCAATAGCTTAGCTTACAATTCAAACCCAATCGTGACACTAAGACATAGCTAGCTTGCATTAGATAACCATTTAACAAACCATCCTTTGGGATCCGACCTCTACTTACTTTTTATGCGTGTTAGTTGAGATATAAATATTGTTTGATTGAGTATACAGCGAGCTCGAATCATGCTTAAAAGGATTGAAAGTACTACTCATATCAACGAAATGCACTTTATTTTCCGGTTACCCATGCAAAAGAAATCCATAGTTAAGCGTGCTTGACTAAGAGTAGTCTTAGGATAGGTGACCTCCTAGGAAGGTTCGCAGGATATGCAAGAGTGAGGACAAAATGCGCTGGAAAGGACATGTGTTGATTTGTGGACCATGTACACAACCTGGCGAGCTACCGAGGGTAACTGCTCCTAACCCATGGTTTGGGTCGAGGTGTTAAATTTCCTTCTAAAATGCATTCACTTAAATAAGGATACAAATGACACTTTATTTTATTAAACTATTATCTTTTCTTTAAAAAATTTATCTTTTAATCAAACTATAATATTTTCATTAAACCCTAAATTATACTCCCTCCATACCAATCCAAAGGTAACATTGACTTTTTCACACTTGCCGAGACACGTTTTGCAACGTGAATATCTTTAGTTACACATTATTAAAAATTATAAAAAATTGATATTTTTATAGCATTCATGACGATAAATCAAACAAGATCTCACATGACTATATTTTATCTTATAAATTGAGAATAATATCGAAGATTCCCTACGACCATGAATAGTATCATTTTGGTCAATATTACCTTTGGATTGGTATGGAGGGAGTAATCTTCAATTAAAATATAAAACTGATATAAAATTATAAACTATAAATTACAAAATTATTAGAGAATGATAAGCCTAGATAGCACCCTTTATTATTGATTTGAGAGGCGAGAATCCTTTTTATTATTGATTTGCTTAGCTTTTGGTTTCTCTCATTAGCAATAGATTTAATCAAAACCAATCCCTTTTATTTGTGACAAAATAAGGCACTTATTAATACAACCTTCCCTTGAGTTCTCCCATTAACTTACCGATATTGTGCTATATAACTAGTGAGTTTAAGGCTTTATAAATATTGTAATTTAGAGGCTCATGATAAGCCTAGCCAGCGGCTTTGTGTTTTTTTATAACACGGTTTATGGAATCATAAATGGGATTTATTTTGGTTATTTATGTGAGATCTCAATGTATATAGTGGATCATTTTGCATACATAATCAACTAGGGACTTGGTTAACAAGTGAAATATTGGGATGGTAAAGCCTGTATAAATCTTTGGTAATAGGTTTCCCAACTCCCCTTTAATACAAATTAGAGATTGAGTTCAATGTGGAACGTCTATTATGAAAGATTAAAACACACATTCTTTATAATATCCCAAAAGGATGTGCTTTTATCTGCAAGTTTGGTAAAATGAATGAATGTGCTTTTACCCACAAGTTTGTACCTCCAAGATTAAAACACAACTCACTACTTAGTCTAAATCGTAATGATTAAAACTTCATTTCACCCGAATGTCTCTAAATATTATCCTATCTCGTTATGCTTTATTTATGTTATTTAATTTTGTTTAGCAATCTATTTCAAGCCTCTTTTTGTTCGACTAAACTAAAATTATAACCGAGATTTATAGTCTAACCTTACCGTCCTTGTGGTTCGATCTCGACTACCCTACTACATAATTAACTTTTATAAATATTGTTTGATTGAGTAGTGCGTGACAAACCCCTCATCACTAATAAATAGAGGCTTTGTGGCATGTTTTTAAGTATCAGAATTTCTTTTTTAATTCTAAGGTTCTTTTGTCAAGTTTTAAATCATCTTGGTGTCTAATGCACTTTTATTGGGAGAGTGTGAGTAATTGTTGAATTTAACTCTTGCTTGGTTTCAAATGTTATCTCCCAATGAATTTCAAAGTTAAGATGATTTCACCCATTTTCGAGAAACATTTTTGTTTTAATCATATTCGTTAACCTCGGGTTAGGTGACTTGGTCCTATTTTGATAATTACTCGGTTTGAACTCCACATTCCCAAATAACGTTTGCGTAAACCCTTTCTTACCTAAACCATAAGTCACCTTACCACTTAATTTACCTCATCATTTTTACTTGCATATCGCATACAAATGTAGGATGGATTACCACATTAGATTGTGGTCGCATTTCGCAAGTTGTAATAGGTGAGAGGTTTTGGTTACTTATTTGCACTAAACTCACCAGTTCTCTCACGAGTGATGAGAAAAAACCCTGAGGAGTTTAGTATCTAGGTTGCTTATAGTCAACGGCTTGGTAATGTGTTTCTAATTGGGGGCTCCCCGTGTAATTGTTGGGAATTTAGTTACGTTTTTGCCTTTTCCCGCCATTGAATTTGTTTCATTGACATAATGTTGCATTTGTATTGCTTGAGTAATGTGGTTGTAATTATCCCATTGTTAACCCCTCAACGAACCCCATTTCACATGCTTATTCACACTTATTAGGGTTATTTCGGCGTCTTTAGCTTCCTATTTGATTTTCTATGAGATTTTAGCCCATTTGTAGGAAAGGAAGTAAAATGAGCGGAAATCATGCATAAATAAATATTAGGAGCCAACTTGACGATACTAATGGCCAAGCATAAGGAGGAGACGGAAACCAAATACTTGTATCAAGTAAATAAGGCAAGTGGGAGCAATACCCCATGACCTAGGGTAATCTCTACGGGTTTTGGGGCAGCATTGACGAAGGAGGCCATTTAGCCGTGCAGCTCGGGCAACCCAAGCATCAATCCGGACGAGCCAAGGCTCTGCTCAAGTGGATTCCAAGGCAACACTTCCCAGTAAGTGCCTAGATCGGGCGAGCTCACGACCAAGTCGGGCGATGCATCAACCTTTCCGCCTTTCAGCCACCTCACTTATCCTCCAAGTCAACTCTAATCTTGTGTCTCATATGTATATTTTAGTGAACCAAAGATGTTATTTGGGTAGGATACCCCTTTAAAGAGATCCATTGATAGGCTTAAAATCTGACTAGTGGTTAAAGGGATTGAAAGTACTACTCATATAAAAAAAAGTGCACTTTCTTTTCTGGTTATCCATATAAAAGAACACCACAGTTAAGCGTGCTTGGCTGGGAGTAGTCTTAGGATGGGTGACCTCTAGTGAAGGTTCCCAGGATGTACATGAGTGAGGACAAAATATGCTGGAAAAGACCCGTGTTGATTTGTAGGCCATGTACACAACCTCGCGAGCTACCTGAGTGACCGCTTCTAATCCAGGGTTTGGACAGGGGTGTTACTGTAACACCCCCCATACTCCAAGTGCCTTACCACGACCACTTAAGGTATGAGAATTCTACCATCTCGGTTACCCAAGGCAATGATAATCAAATGGACAATAACGAAACGTACTTAAATAGTAATAAAGTTTAAGTGATACAAACAAAATCCAAAACTGATAAAAGAAATACAAATGTTCTCAAAATCCAAACGACTAAAAGCAACTAGTTCATGACACAGCGGAAGACTCTACGACACGTGATGACTCTATCCCAGCTATCCCTCGTGTAAGCCATTATACCTGCTCAACAACTGCTCACCATCCTCGAATCGATCACCACAGTTTTTAAAACAATTAAACGGAGTTAGTACTGATTACACAAAACAACAGCTGCAATGAAACAACACTATAAACAACTCAATCAGCACAACTCAATCTCATCTCCACACACCTGACTACACACTGAAGTGTGTAGTCCTGCCAGAGTACCCATCGCAACAAGTACTCCTCGCCGCCAGTGGGGGGCCGCAGCCGTTCCCACCTAAGCCCCGCTCATCTCAACCGAGCGATAAACCCATGTTCATTAATGTGCACATCCCTTCTGTGGTGGGTTCCACAGAAGGCGAATCAAGGGCGTGAAGCCACTCCCGCAAGTGACTCCACTCAGCCAGGAACACACCCCGAAGATCATAGACAGTTATACAACAATCACTTTATACAAACAACAATTACCAAAACCAATGCCAATATGATAAAGAATCAACAACAACAACAATCACCAACAATACTATGTAACCAATACTGAGTAGGGAAACCCTACCTGGAATAGCAATCACCACAGATGATCTAGCAGCTAATCAGAATCTCTCCTCAATGAAACCTCCTTCTATAACACGTATACATACAATTACCACCACAATCATACAAATCACCCAAAACCCCCAACATTACCCAATTATGGTTTAACCAAACTTATCAAAACACTATGAAAATTATATAAAAAGCTTACCCTCGACACAACGATCACAACGGCGTAAAGAACGAGACAATCCGACACTCCTAGCCTTGGGATTTGTTAACAATGCGAGGGATGCAATTTACGTAACTGTTAATCTTCTCTTTGAAAGGTTTTTAGAGTTTTAAAAGTGATCAAACAAAGTGACAGAATCCCTTTTATATTAGTCTAGCATTATTAACAAAACCCGGCTAATCAACCCGTAAATTAAAACACACTTACTCGATCGAGTAAGTGGCTTACTTGATCGAGTGACCCTTACTCGATCGAGTCCCCAACTTACTCGATCGAGTACCCTACAGGCAGACTACTGTTTTGCGTAAAAAGCTACTTACTCGACAGAGCAAGCCCCACTCGATAGAGTACCCATAGACACATAAAATCGTAGTATTACAGTTACATCATGTATATATACCTTTATATAATTATGTGAAGAGACAACCCTCTTAGATTAGATTAGGAGTCAATTAGCCTTAATCTTTCCTTAATTAATATAATCTTTTCCTAATTACAACTTCAATTACTTCTAGATCTAGTATTGTTCATGGATTTCCTTGGGTTTTGTATGGAAGATTAGTGACTGGTCTTCATCTTTATTCAAGATTTCCTTCCTTTTATTGCTCATTAGTTGGTATTACTTCTTAATCTCTCTTTATTCACTTGTTAATCTTTTATTTATTACCTTGCTTAATCATCATGCTTACTTGTATTATGATGTTTGACAACATTGTTAGCATGATAATCGTGATGATGAGTGAGTAGTCTTCTAGTTAGGTTAATGTACGCGGGGGGGGGCGATTAGTGGGTAGATCCATGTTCTAATGAGTTCATTTGGTTGATTAATTGTTATTGTAGTTCTAGCCTAGTGCACATGTTATGTTTGATGAAATGCTTGATTGACGACCTCGCATGATTCTCTACCTATTCAACAATCCCCGTAAGAAAGCCTCAGGGATTGTTAGACCATGCACTATGTTAGTAGAGAGATCGGGTGTACGCCAGAAGCTAACCCGGCTCGACTTATGGACCGCAAGACCAAAAGTTTTGGTCCTATTTGTAACACCCCCATTTATTCGGGAGCCTTTAGCTAGACATTCCCAAATAAATAGAACTGTTACCATCTCGGTTTCCCGAGGTAGTGAATAACAAAGTACAACAAACCAAAGTGCTTTAATTAAAACTTAGGCGATTACATGTTTGTTACAAACTTACCAACTAAAACTTAATATAAAATCATTACAACTCGCAGCGGAAATAAATAAAGTGATATAATTGTTCTATGTGATCTAGACTTCAACTATGGTCCAAGTCGAGCTCTCATCCCAATGCTCCCGAGTCAGCTAATCTTTAGTACCTGTCAAATCTGTTCCCCATAAAACGGTTCACCGCAGGTGTTCACGAATACACGGTCAACCACAAGGTTGAGTAGGAATAAACTAAACAACAATAATAATCCAACCAAAATAGACATCCTTCAAATTCTCATCACTTCATCCATACAACTCACTTACGTCACTGGCAGTAGCACAACCCCCTTAACACCGTGCTATGCTCAACTCAACTGGTAGTGGTACTCTCATACCATGCTCAACTGGCAGTAGTACCCTCCGCACTATGCACAACTGGCAGTAGTAATCACTTACTATGCACAACTATCTCTGGCAGTAGTAATTACTTACCATGCACATCTGGCAGTAACGATTACTCGCTATGCACAACTGGCAGTAACACCCTCCGTGTTATGCTCAACTGAATAATCAACTCTCCATACCAAATATAACCAACAACAAATACTCAATAACAATCCCGTCATACAACTTAGCCAACATCTTAGCAAACACAAATATTCAATCTCCAATGATAAATCAAAATATTAACATTAATCTCATCAACCGTCACAATTAAATATACGTTCACTTAACAATAAAACCCGAGTTGAGTAGGAAATTCCTACCTGATAAGCAAATATTCCGTATACAACGCTCCAAGCAAAGCAAAGCAATCCAACACGTAGAAACCTAATTAAATCGTCTCAACAACTCCGTCATCTAATAATATCATTATTCCAATATTAATTCATTTATACTTTTATTTATTATTTATTAATCCACAATTTACATTATTTAATATCATTTTTATTCATAACTTATTAGTATTAATTATTATTACGAGATACGAATACCCGAGTCAGACTCACTTAAAAACCCGACTCGACCTACATATAACTACCCACATAAAAAGAACCGTGTAAGACTCACAAGAACCCTCCACCTCACGACACCATGCCCAAACTCCCCTTCATACACCTCCCCAAACACCCATGTAAACATGCCCAACCACGACCATCAAGCCTGCCACCCTTACCCACCAGATGCCTCCACTCCCAGCCACCAAACCACGCCCTAAACACCAGCTACAACCGACTCCAAGCTCACCACCATCATCACCACTGACCAACGGTGGTTCCAGGGGTGGTCCCTCCTCCTCTCAACCTATCAACCATACCCCAGCAGCAACCCAACACCGGCAGCAACAACACGAGGAATTCCTCCCCTGTTTTCCCGAATTCCGACCACCACCACACGAAACACGGCATATGGCCTCCCTAGACAACCCACCTTAGTCGACTAACCACCCTGGTCACACCCCTAGCCCAGCCTTGGTCAGAGTCAAGTGAAGCAGTGGTCAAACCGAGTTAATTCCATGGTTTCCAGCGAACAAACACTACCCACAAATTCCGGGTCAATCACCCACCAAGTCTGCGCCATTGACCACCTTTGACCACCCTTAGCCACCTACCATATTCGACCCACAACCCAGGTGCCAACCCAACCCGAACCCAGGTCAAAATGAGTCACAACAAGGGACAAAAATTCGGGTTCAACGTGTCCCGAACACCCACGAAAACCCAGTCATTACCCCACCCCTGACGGTCAACGGCGGTCAAACAGAGGTCCAGCCAACCCCCTGGTGCCCCACGGTCAAGGTCATGGTCAAAGCAAGTCCTATGGTGGTCTATAACTCGAGTTATTATAATCATAAGAAGCATACATTATATTGTGAGACGGTTGTATATATAAACTTACCTTGAGACGATAATAAAAGTTGAGTTCTTCCCTTTTCTCCCTTCTAAATCTCCCTCTCTCTCTCTCTTTTATGAATTATTTTCAGACTAATGAATTATAAAGACTATTGTTGAGATTTACCATCTATTTATATTGATAGGTTAAGGTTATAAGAAACCAATTAGGAAATTACTAAGAAATATTATTATATTATATCGTATTATATTGTTATTATTATTTCTATTACTATTATTATTATTATTATAATTATATAATCCCGTTACTAGAATTCCCAAGTCAACTTATAATCACGCCCTCTGACTCATTTATTATTTTATTATTTATTTATTCCGTCTTATTTTCAATTATTAAATATAAATGCTTTTAATTTATTATTCGAATTACGTAAATTAGTTATACAAACTTCACTAAATTACGGGGTATTACACTATTCTACCATGACCTTAACCAAATACTAGACTCATACCTTTGGACTTACCATTTGAACAACTCTATGATCTCATAACGCCCTAGTGTCTTTAACCAATTGTTTACATCTCTATTTTATTGCTTGCTTTGATTGTCCTTGTTGTTTACTTACTTTTCATTAGTTTAGCAGTATAAATCCTAACCCCTTAACAATTGCGACACTTGCATTCTTAGAGTAGATAGACTTAAAACCCAAAACACACTGTCTCGTGGATCGATCTCGACTTACCTACTTGCTAGTTGTTCGTTGAATTTATAAATGTGTTTGATGGAGTGAACAGCGACTCGCTCCGTATCATTGAGCAACATTTAGGGGGTAAGCACCTCATTGAGACCCTAAGTTGATATTTCTCATCCTTGCCCTCTTTATTTGATAACAATTAATTTTTATTTGTTTGCTTGATGACAGAGAAAATAGTTGGTTTGGACAGGTTTGATACATGACTATTACGTCGTATTTTACCCAGTTTTTCATACATTTTCATATCTCTTTTATGCTTTTTAGAGCGATTTTTTAAACCACTCTCGTTTATCCCTTTGATTTAGATTGTGCATATTGGAGCTAAAGAGGAAAGCGAGGCCCTGGGGTGTGAATCACTAACCACTCTCGTATTTTACCCAATTTTCCATGCATTTTCCCTTTGATGGATGAAGACAATTATTTTAATAAAGTGTTACTCTTGTCTTCGGTTAAGGACATCATTAGTGATTGCTTCAATTGGAATGTTGAGATATTTTTCTGGCATATATACTAGTGTTAATTCCGTGCAATTTGTACGGACGCAGTGGTTGTTGCCGGTGGTGGCTGGGACTGTAATTTCAATTTAGTTGGTTTTTTTTTTTTTTGTATGTTTACGAAATAAATGAGGTAAAATCGAAAAAAAGTAAACAAATTTGTACGAGACAATAAAATGAGGTAGAAAATAGCAATTAGGCCAAATAATTGTCCACCACTCCACTAGTGACTTGCTGACCTTGACCAGTTGATGGATCAAAATGAGGAACAAGTTGTAATACGACAATAATGAATCTCACGTGTCTCCAACTAATTGGCCACACCTCTCCTACGACCTTGGCATCATTACCCGCCATTACCGCATCAAATCCTCCTCAAAATCATCCCCCCCCCCCCCTAAATTCCCCCAATTCCCTAAATAATGACCGGCGATCGGAAACACCGCCGGCGAAGCCCCAAATCCCCATTACTCTCCGACAAACACCGCCGTAACAACCACCGAGACTCCCCCTTTGACCCGTCGGAGGTCGGATTCTCCGGCGCCTCGTTTTCCGGCGCCGTATTTAACCTGTCGACCACCATTGTCGGTGCCGGAATAATGGCGCTGCCGGCGACATTCAAGCAGCTGGGGTTAATCCCCGGCGTAACCCTAATTGTGCTAGCTGCATTTCTAACTCAAGTCTCCATTGATATGATTCTCCGGTTTAGTAAATCGTCGAAATCGTCGACTTATGCTGGACTTGCTGGGGATACCTTTGGTGGAGTTGGGAGGACTGTGCTTCAGCTTTGCATTGTTGTTAATAATTTGGGAATGCTTGTTGTTTACTTGATCATCATTGGTATCATTCTTAACTAGTACCTCTCCATTTTATCTCTCATTTTGCTTTCGCTTTTTATTTATACTCTCTCTGTGCCCGATCATTTGTTTACCTATTCCATTGGATGTGTTTCTCAAGGATAAATTGATCACCCACAAGCTACTTTTTCCACTTGTCATTCAATGACAATATCTACAAATGGTCCCTCTACTCAGCTCGTTGGTCTTTGTGCCAAAACTAAAGATAAACAAATGACGAGGATGGAGGGAATACCAATGTTGATGGCTTCAGGATGTATTCAATACAATCGATCTGCCACTGCCACTCATTGTTTTTGGTTATAAAGATACGTAGAGGTTCAAATAATGGTTATAATGAGATCATTACAAGTGATTGCTTCTTCAAGGTGATATTCAACAGAATTGTTGGGAGAAGCGTAAAGTATTATTTTCGTCCGAGAATAAACTTTCGAGTTTGTTTTGCAAAAATATTGAGTATAAATGTGTGGTTGAAATATGAAATTTGAATAATGATTTCAAATTGTTAAAAAGGAAACATTTTTCTAATGAAATTTATCAATGTGCATCCCAAAATGGAAAAAAAAAGGAGGTTAATTGATGAATAGAGGGAGTGGTTGCTGACGCCTTTGTGTGATGATAACCAAGATCCTGATTTGAGGATGCCATGACAATGAGGTGGTGTACTGGTATGGTCATTACATGGTCTCGTTGTACCTTCACGACCCTAGAGTGGAGTTTGAGCCCCGTTTCTATAAATGCTCTTTCTGAATTCTGGCTTGACTTTGAATTAGAAACACAAAAAAAATTTCTTCTAAATTGTCAAATTGGTTTTGTGCATAATATTTACTTAAAAAAGGAATGATGACAAATGGGCAGGGGATGTGCTGGCTGGAACGTGGACGGAGGGAGTACACCATAGAGGGCTGATGGAGCAGTGGGTTGGTGATCATTGGTGGATATCACGCTCTTCCTTGCTGCTTCTCACTACCATTTTTGTAATTGCACCTCTCATTTCTTTTAAGCGTGTGGGTAAGCTGTCTCTTTTCTCTCCCTTTTCTTAGTAGATGCTGTAATGAATATTTAGATGGCAAGTTGATATCTATCGTTTGATGGCATCTCAAATATAAAAAAGTTTTATTACTCCCAGTCTCCCATGTATGCGAAGGACTCGTTATCTTCAAGGTCAATCCTTTTTATTCGGAGTATGATAGAATTTAGTAAATATGACTCGCTATATTGTATGCACATAGCTCATACCGTGAAGTTGCAATTCATGTAATTTTCAACGTAATTTAAGTTGTAATCCTCGGTAATCAACTTCTCTATTTATTCACCACACTAACACAGCCCACACGAGTAAGGATGCTTATTGCCAAGAATGCCAACCCCATTAACCCACCGTAAGCAAAAGTCTTTATGACACTAGGATAATATTATATGTGTAGTGCCCATAACACTGAGGTTGTGTGTATCTTGAGCCTTTCATTGGCACTTGTGTAGTCAATTAAATGTCTTAAGTTTATCTGGACTCATTTGTCCACAAATTTGAGCTGGTCATGTTCATATATAAGAAGATTGCGCTTTGATTATCTCTTACTAGTCAAAGTAAAGAACCGTCCTTGGTGAGGCTTTCTGGGGGTCCACATAATTGAACAGTTTAAAAAGTACTCCTATAAACTATTTCCCAACCTTTTCTTGATCTTGATTAATGATGAAGTCCAAAGTGCGAACCATTGATTGTCACTAGATCTTTTGAAGTCGGACATTGTTAGTCCTGCACAGGCATAGTGACCACAACCAAAGACTATTAGTTTATGCATCAAGTCCTGAATGCTCTGTCAAGCAGCGGCATTGCTGTTGGTCAAGTCATTTTCTAACACTATGCCATTTCACTCCTCGTCAAGAAGTGTAAAGATCTTGAATTTTTTTAATGTTCAGGAGACAAGTCAGTTAAATCCCGATTTTTATCACTTTCTCCTCCTCTCCTTTTTAGGTTTTTTTCTTCTTTGTTCTTTCCGTCTATAGACGGTTCAAGTTACAATACATATTAACCGGCCCTAATTTATTTTCGGACTCAAGCTTTGTGTTTGTTTCTATATTCAGTTCTTGCTTCTTTTAGTATTGGGTATTGACTGAGTTACAATACATATTACCCGGCCAAACTAGTTTCCTTCAAAATAAAAGTCGCCAAGTTTGAGAAATAACTGTCGTTGATCAGGAATCGAGTATCCATCCGTTGCTAACTATACCAAACTGTTTTGACTCGTTTTTCACAGTTTCACTATAGGTGTTTGTTAAACCGGTTCATACCATTTTATGATTATTCCTATGTTTAAGCTTTTTCTATGTTTTTGCTGTTTACAAGATGTCATTTTGCATTTTGCAATCGCATGGTGGTAAAAGTTTTGTATCCTTTTTTTTTTTGCAGATTCTCTAAGGTATACATCAGCCTTATCAGTTGGTTTGGCTGTTGTATTTGTTGCAATTACAGCAGGAGTTGCTATAGTAAAGTTGTTGGAAGGAACCATTGAAATACCTCCGTTATTTCCTGAAGTGGTAGACCAAGCATCGTTCTGGAAGCTGTTCACGACTATCCCAATTCTAGTCACTGCCTATATTTGCCACCATAATGGTAATTTTGTACCTTTAATTTGCTTCATTCCGAGTTGCATAAGGTCTAAAGCCATGGCATCTATACCATACATTAAATGCCGAACATATTATGGTTTCGTTGATTGCCACTAACCTTGTCCTGAACTGAATCATATTCCAGATTTTATTTTAGCACATGACATTTCAGCAGCGATAGGACTTCTAAATCAATCAGTTTGCTTGTTACTATCTCATGTTCATCTTTTAGCGTATCAAACATTCATTACATTTTGTGTCGTCACTTATATTAGAACTGCTGTATGTTGGCTATTAATTCCTGCACAAAAGCATATACATACGATATTACATATGGGGCGAACTTATTAACCATATAATTATATGAGGAATGCTTGAGGATTTGTATTAGTCTCATATGTGCATGTTCAAGAGTCAGTGGTTCCAATTAACATTAATTGTTTCCTCTTGGCAAAATTTGCAGTTCATCCCATTGAGAATGAGCTAACAGACCCTTCCCAGATGAAGGCGATTGTAAAGACATCACTATTGTTATGCTCATCAGTGTATGTTACGACAAGCTTTTTCGGGTTTCTTTTGTTTGGGAAAGAGACTCTCGATGATGTCCTCTCCAACTTTGATGGAGATCTTGGGGTTCCTTATAGCTCACTTCTAGATGATATTGTTAGAGTGAGTTATGGGGTCCACTTGATGCTTGTTTTCCCGATTGTTTTCTTTTCGTTGCGACTCAACGTTGATGGACTGCTCTTTCCATATGCTTTACCTATAGCATATGACAGTAAAAGATTCTACACAGTGACAGTATTTCTAATGGCTTTTATATTTCTGGGAGCAAATTTTGTGCCTAGCATCTGGGATGCATTTCAATTCACGGGGGCTACTGCTACTATTTCCGTTGGATACATCTTTCCAGCTTTAATCGCATTGAGGTATTTCCCTTTCTTATTCCTTCCTGTTGGAAATATGTGAGCTATTCTGTAGGAAGTACAAGGTTCTTGCCCTTGTAGACTATGTTCTTCAACTCTTCACATCAACTCACGTGCCCATTTCTGACACTCGACACCCGGACATGGGTTTGATCCTTCGCCACTTCATTTTAAGCCAATAACATTAGAACTTTTCATGAAATAGTTGAGTATGACAGTTGGACACAGCTTATAGCCTATAGATACTCCACAGTTACGTTTCTTTGAGAAATACAGCAATAATGTGAATTTTTTTGGATCTGACTCTGTAGATGTCGGAATACATTGATTCATCCTGAGATTATTTGGCACTTACCATGAGGTCCAACAGTTTGCAACCAGTTGGCTCAATTTTTTTTATAACATAATTTTTTCAAACATCAGTGGAACTTATGTTTTTTTAATGGAAACGAGATTCTTCCTCGAACAAAAGGGTATCGTGAAATGAAAATTTGATGCTGCAGTACTTCCTCACATGGAAAAACTTGAAACTTGAATCATTGTTGTTTTTGCATGAATTATATGTTCAGTGTTTACTTTCAAGGGTTATGGTGCTTAAACTTGAATCATTGTTATTTTATACTGGGCATGATTTTTTTTTACTGATAAAGAAATTTATGATTGGATTTGTACTGTCCTGCAGAGACAACCATAGCATTGCAACTAAGAAAGACCGATTATTATCCTGGGTCATGATTCTCTTGGCAGTCTCATCAAGCACTGTGGCCATTCTAAGTGACATGTACAGCTTCTTTGTCTCAAAGAATGGTCATAAAAGCTGATACCTTGGGTTGTTTCGGCATTAATGCCTTACACTACCACTCTTGGCTTTGTCCTTCGACCGATACTAGACGACATTCAATGTTTCAGGCAAGAACTCTGTCACACTCCACTTTGCCATCTGACCTATACTAGACAACGTTCCATGTGTCACGCAAGAAGCCATCTCATCCATGGATTCACACAATCAAAAAGTTTGTATAGACACGGCGTTTAGAACATTCATTAACACAAGCATTTGCACAAGAGTTGGGAGATATAATTTTATTATTTTTTAATGGAAGACCGATTTTTTCAGTGATTAATATAGGATAGAAGTTGTAATTTATTTGTAGATAGATCCCGCTCTTTGTTAGGGTGAAACCCTAACTGGAAATGATGTAATAGTTGAATATGGTGTACACATAACACTTCTTGATAAGTTGATAGTAATTTTGTGAGAAAATTTACTTTCATACAGTTGATAATTTTTGGTTTTTTCCGTCTGTCCAGTTTGTAAACACTGTCAATTGCAATTTACAACTAATGTTTGAGTTAATAATTAAGATGTGAATCATATTCTTTTTGGACTATCTGAGTACCCTTTTTGATGTTTAATGTCAGCTTTTGGCTATCAGCATAAGGCGATGAGCCGATGAGGTAGAGAAAATGGGACAAGGATTCTCTTAATTTACTTCTCCGTTGCTTAATCAATAGCCGAGATTTAATTCAAGTAAATCTATTACTTTTCTCCGTATTATCTAATTTATTATCTAATCAAGTAACTTGACTTTGAATAGTTCATGATTAGGGCACATTTGTTCACAATTGACACTGAGTCGAACACAAAACAGCTTTGTGATAGATAGCACCTTTGAAACAAAGCAATATTATCGTAATGACTCACCGTAAACCGAATTAACGTGACTCAACTCATGCATGAATTACTGGTTTATTATGTCTACAAAGTTTCTGTTGAAGGCTGAATTTCTAAGGCTCTTAATTGATCGGAATTGCACGCCATGCGGGATTAATTAATTATCGTAAAAGAAAAAAGACACTGGCAGAGTGGCAGTTTTTTTTTTTTTTTTTTTTTTTTTTTTTTTTTTTTTTTTGACAAAAAAACAACAAAAGATTTACAAGAGAGCTCTCTGAGCAAGATTATGAGTTATTCTATTCACTCCCCTAGGACAGAAACTAAGAGAGCAACAATGAAAATTAGACGCAATAGACTTAATATCTTGGATAATGCAGTTGATAGATGCAATCGGCTTCTCCACTCCCGCAACCTGCAAAACCAAGTTAAGACAATCTGTAACCAGTCTAACATGAAGGAACCCTTCGTTCGAGGCCCATTTGAGCGCCGTGAAAACTGCAAGTCCTTCGGCATGCAGGGCATAAGAGGCAAACGAGCGAGCGTGAGCAGTATTCCTTAAGGTCCCATTATCATCCAATAAGCACCACCCCAGGCCAGCGCTTCTATCAGCCCTCCAAGCAGCATCACACTTGACAGTACAAACATTTCCGCATCCAGGTCCACCAACGATCCAATAGGGGAAGGAGTTTCTAATCCTCTTAGCTAAACCAAAACCTGGGGAAGAGTCCATCAAAGGCGCTCGAAGAAGGCTAGCCTCCTTATTGCACACAACCTCCTTCATACACTGAATGTCACCAAGAATAGAATGTAAAGCACTCATAGGCCAAGGGTGACGATTTTTGAAGACCATCTCGTTCCTGCAACACCAAATTCGCCAGAGGGTAGCGATTAGGGGGAAAAGGAGAGAGTTAGGATCCTGGGCCAATAAGGAAATAAGTAACCCAGTTAATGACCCAAACCCTAGCATCAATGTCCACCACTCCCGTGAGTCTAAGTCCTAAAGGACAGCCAAACCATAGAGCCTTTGCAAAGCTACAGTCTCTGAAAAGATGAGAAAGAGATTCCACACAAGGAGATGAGCCATCACAAAGAGTACAGAAGGAACGCCAATTCATTTTTCGTTTGAGGAATTCAGAGCTCACTGGTAGGGCATTAGCCATAAATTTCCATAAAAACACCTTAAGTTTGTTAGAGATAGGTAACTTCCAGAGCTTAGATCTGCAAAAGGCCACAATAGTTGCAGACATTCTAGAAAGATCAGCAGTCGAGGTAGGTCCATTAGTTAAGGCCATAGCAACAACATAGTATCCCGACTTGACAGTGAATGCACCATGTTTAGAGAATTTCCAATAGAAAGAGTCATTCGAGGGTTGAGACGGGAAATAAGTTGCGAGGATTCTCTTTGTAACGTCCTCACCCGGATCGAAACCAAGAGAAGAGAGGTCCCATCTCCTATGACTATCATGAAGGTCACCAACCAGTAACGCGGAATCAATAGGAGCATCAATAAAATTCCCACAAAGATCAAGAAGACTATAACCCTCTATCCATTTGCTCTTCCAAGCATTAAGACGAGAAGAAGATCCAATAGTCCAAGCAATATTGTTGTAGATAAGATCGGATCCCCATACAAGGCTTTTGAGAGCCCAAGACGACGCTTGGGGAGCCTTCCAACGATTCTGGAATAAAATATCATCTTGATAAGTGTATTGGATTAGGAATGAGCAGGTTCAGAAAACAAAAGGGGCAATTTATGGACTATACAACCAGTTGTATATGTTGTATCGTGTAGAATCTAAACTTTGTGTCAAAGTATCCGAGCTTTATATTAAAGAACTAGTATTGGTACCCGGCTTCGCCCGGGCTACCTCTACTTACCATTATTTTTTTTTTCATTAAATAAAACTACTTAAAGTTGCATAACTTATAAATTTATCATTAATATATTTTTCTATGACATATCCTAAAATTACGCTGAAATAAATTTTGAGACAAATTCGCTACTCCCGCTATTAAAATTTTACTCTTATTAATGAAACAATAGTAATAACATTTCACTACTTGCCCGTAACCATTGTTACTTTCACTACTTCCGCAGTTTCGCCGTAATTATTGTTACTGTCACTACTGCCGCATTAATATTGATAATTTCACTACTCCCGCCGTAATTATTGTTACTTTCTCTATTACCGCATTAATATTGATTATTTCACTACTCACGTTGTTGTTTCTACCACTTTCACTAATCTCGCTGATAATATTGTTACTTTTATTATTTAAATGAGTGATTACTATCATATAACTATATCCAATGTTACTACAATTTTTTTATTTACTGATGCAATTACTTTTACTACGTAGGCATGTAATTTGAAGAGGATTATATATTACATATATGCATTAAATCAAGTCGAAGGAATTATGCAATATTATATATTATGGAATCTAACTTGAATTATTTATAACCTACTTATATTATATTTTTGTATGTTAAATAATTAACATCTCTATACATCTAATAACTTATAAAGTTTAATAAAATTGTATAGATTTTAAATTTAATATATAATTTCATGATGATAATAATTAATACCATAAGTGTGTATGTTTATACTAATTTATTATTTTATTTTAAGGAAATTGACCATCTTCTAGTATTTTATAAATATTTAGGAAAATTACCAGATATCTTCTTTCTTTTAGTCTCCTTGAAATTGACCATCTTAATTAATTAGTTATTTTATTTTAAGGAAATTGATCATCTTAATTAATTATTTTATTTTAAGGATATTGACCATATTTTAGTCTCTTACAAATGTTTAGGAAAATTATCAAGCTTCTATATAATTTAATTTTAAACCAAACTATATAATATTTGCATTTAGATCCCTTAATTGGGTCCATCATACGGTGCTATTGATTTAAAACTATATAGTATAATTAATTTGTATAACTTTCTTTAATTACATTGAAATTCCTTGGTTTCTAGATTTAATATATAGTATTGATTAGATTTATATATTTAAATAAATCTGAAATATTAAATTAGAATATTATTAAAGAGCAATCATTATTTTTTACTAATTAAATTACAAATTTAATGAATTATGATTTTTTTTTTTTTGGAAATCTAGATTGATTTATTTACCTTTTAATTGTTTCCAAAATATAACATATTTATATTGTATTTGTGTATGTTAAATAACTAATATCTTTATACTAATTAATATCATAAGTGAGGCCTATTTATTTTAAGAAAACTTACCATATCGTGGTATTCTCTAAATTTATATTTTAACCAAAACTATATAATAATATTTACATTTAAGTCACTTGTCCAGGTCCATCACACAGTGCTATGATTAAAAACTATATAGTATAATTAATTTGTATAAATTTATATAATTACATTGAAATCACTTGTTTCTGGAATTAATATATAGTATTGATTGATTGATTGATATGAGCTTTATTAGAAAGTATTGAGTTCATCCATTTAGACATTAAAAACATGCACTTTAAATTAACTCAGAAAGAATACACATAAGCTCGGGATTCTTTTTTTTTTTGAGGAAGTAAGCTCGGATTCTTATACTTGGTTGTACCATACTTATGGTACAACTGAATGTATAATCCTATCTGTCCAAAAGGCTAATTTGTCGGAAAGTGAAAATGCATGCTGGCAGTGTACAAACACCTAATTTACAGCTGGAACACCACCTAATCATCAAACTTCACACCCTCCATACAATTTACTCAACGCATCAGCATCACTTCATCTGCAACATTTATTCAATCATGGATAACGTATGCAAACTAGGCATTTATTTCAAGCATATATACTTCATTTTTCTACTTAGGGACATTATTGTCATTTTTCTTATTTGATAAAATCTAAATATATGCGGTATACTTGACAATTTCTCATTTTTTCGGACATCTCATTTAAACCGGAAAAAAACCCTCCATCTACTTCTTAAAAATTAAAATCAGGTTTCAGATAAAATTGTCAGAGTTTAGTGTAGAAGCCCAGCATTCGAGTGACAACAATTTGTCGCGTTAACAAACTCAGGCTCAACTTACCCAATCTAATAATACTTCATGCTCGCCTTTAAATAGTTCAGAAAAATGATATTGCACTTGTAAAAAAAAAATTCAGTGGTGAACGTCTTTAATAGGAGTATATCAAGTATATGATTTTGGATTTTCACAGATAGGATGACTTTACATGAAACTTACAGCCAGTATATATGATCTAATACCAGAATGGCTGCTACTTGCGACTGCAATTGAATGTGCATTAGCACAATGTAGAGCCACAATTTCTGCGTACATAAGAATGGAATAGTCCCCACGGAACCAAAACGAAATAAAGAATCAACAAACAAACAAATTACACAAGATAATGAAAGAATACGCTTGGAATCTCGCTTTCATGGTTCGACCATACCTAAAACCGCCCTTTCTTTATCACACGCTTCTATCGCCAATATGGCAGGAGGACAAGCATCAGAAACCCAAGGGCGAGAAAATACAACAAACCTCCCGAGATTCTTGCAGTCACAACCTGTTGCATTTTCGTCTCCAACTCAATTTTGCTGGGTTTGGAGTACAGATACGTACACTGTCCAGTATATTTTCCTACAAAATTCTACTGCTGTATATGCTAACCTTGATTAGTTAGCCTGTTCGCCGATCAAATCAAGACCAACTAGCAAAAATGAAATCCCTTGAAAAAGCAAGAAATAGAAGTGAATTCCCTGCGCCGAGAGTAGACTTCTGGCAGCTGCTGTCAATAAAAGGAACGCAAGGGACAGTTCCTTCATGTAAATCCTATTGCGCTTAATTTTCTTCTTCTTGGACAGATTTTGCTCCTGATTTACTAATTCCTCCATTTCTTCAAGTTTAGGTTCGGAAGAGTCCCTTCTGTGTACTAGCTCTTTCTCGGCTAAAGCAACAAGGTCTCCCTCAGAAGAACGCCCTGATTTCTTTGTGACAACCCACTCATATGCACTACCCAATTGGAATAAACCGGAAATCATGGCGTTAAACTTGGTGACTGACATTGTATTCTCAAAGAGAAGGTAGGGAACAATGAATGGGAAGGATTTTGGGGCTGGAAGGATGTTTAGGAGAGACATAATAGCGGGAATGTAGCACACAACCCAAGCAGGAAGCTCGGCCTCAGGAATGAACATTGTCATAGGCAGGATTACGCAGAAGAGAGTGAACGAGTAAAAGGGCAAAACTAGTTTCCTCAGAAGGAAGAAGAGAAATATCATATTGGCCTTCTTCCAGATGCTAATCTGCAAGTTAAAAGCAGGACATAGTTAATGACTTGATGTCAAACCAACCAACGTGAAATTTGATATGATTGTTAGAATGTAAAATGTGAGATTGTTTCTTAAGTTACCTTTGATTTAATGACATCAGGTAAACAAAGCCGGAATAACTGCATTGGCCCCGAATGCCATCTATGCTGTTGCTTTCTATATGCTTCATAAGATTCCGGTAATTCACACTGACACTACAAAACCAAGTTACAATGTACAAAATCCGTCAAAATCTATGGTAAAAGAAATTCCAATAATGAAATAAAGCAAGTAGTTAAGAAAATCAAACCAACTACAACTACTCCGTAATTATTTAGCTAATAAACGCCTACATAAAACAAGTGGTTTATGAAAATGACAATGGGTTAGTAGCAATACCTCAACATCATTAAGGTATACAAATTTCCAGCCTTTAAGATGGGCACGGACCGCAATGTCCATATCCTCGACAGTGGTCCTCTCTAACCACCCGCCAGACTCTTCAAGTGCCTTAATTCTCCACACGCCTGCTGTCCCATTGAACCCAAAGAAGTTAATGAAGATGCCATTCACTTGCTGCTCCACTTCAAAGTGGAATGACAAGTTTATGTATTGCAATCTAGTTAGCAAATTCTCGTCTTTGTTCACAAATGACCACCTTGCTTGTACTAGCCCCACATCTTCATTGTCCTGCCATTTAAGTCACGTTCACATCAACATATATCACAATATAACTTAATACGCATGAGAGAAAGTTTTCCTAGGTAGAGCCACACTCACAATCAGGTTACCATCAACCCCTTTTCATGAACTACAGTTCTACTATGACAAATCATGATCGCTTAATTTAGGAAAATATAGTCCAACACACCAACCAATAGAAAGTCATAAAGAACATGAACTTTGCCTCATGATTTCAAACACGAAAAAGAATTGCCATAGTTTCCGAAGGAGTACTAATGACATATTGACATAGTATTAAATATTGGCTGCGAGTCCATGACACCACATTTTGATCAATTTACCAAGGCTTTACAGGTTTACCCAAGGGCATTACTCTAAACACTAACATTAAATTGCCGAAACAACAGAAAACAATAACAAAACTATTTGACAGATACTAAAGATGGAGTGAAATTCTATTTACAAGAATTTGGGTCATCTTAACTGAAGCCAATTTTAAAGAAATTTAACAGCAACACCAATGAATTCAAACTGCTCAGACAATATGTCAATGAAGTAGTGATTGATTACCTTGAAATGGATGACCGTCCGCATGAGAAAATCGGGAGTGGGTTGAAAATCAGCGTCAAAAATGGCAACAAACTCATAATCCTGAACATAGCTACAGGCCATAGCAGACTTAAGATTACCAGCTTTGTAGCCACCTCTATCAATCCTATGCCGATATATAATGTTGGCACCTTTCCCCTTCCACTTTTCCACCTCCTCTTTAATCAGCATTTGCGTAATTGAATCATCAGAATCATCCAATACTTGTATTAGCATCCTCTCTTTCGGCCAATCTAAGTTACATACTGCACCTATACTTTGTTGATACACCTACATACAACACCACCCATATTTAAATTTTTTAAAAAAAGTCTTTCAAGTTTGTAAAATCAATAATTCCCCTAACCTTAGTGAAAAGTTCTTAACTTTAATGGTCAAATTAACCAATTAGGATCCTTTTCATTGCCAAAGTTTGTACCGAAAAATAGTGAAATGGTTACGTTTGACATTTTAAATTTTTAATTGATTAACCCTCCATAATTAGCTAAGCCATCAACAAATTCAACAAACCTTTTTTTCATGAGGAAATAGGGTTTTTGTAACCGCGTTTTCACATTCTTTTTTCCAAACATTCATGTATTGTCATCCAGGCCGTAAAACGGATTTTTTGTAACAGCGTTTTCAAATTTTGCATTTCATTTCAGCTAAGATGGTTATGTTTTTCCGTTCATGGAGCTGCTTACAGAAGAATTTGCGTTCATAGGGCGAACTAATGAAATAATAATGCAACAACGAACAAAAATTTAAAACTTAATACAAAAAATCATTGAAGAACATCCATGAAATAAAGTTATTAGAAATTATAGAATAAGAGGGGGTCATACCTCGCGCTCATTGCACATAGGGATCTGAACAAGAACCATAGGAAAATATCCACCACCATCACCACCCTCAATATCAACGGAACCCACCTTTGGAACCGGCTTAATTCCCCTGAACCGGATCCAAAAACAACCCAAACACAAAACCAAGCGGTCTAACGACTGTATAAGAAACAAGACCACACACGCATTTGTGACCCATTGTAGTACCGGGGCTAAATAACCCACCCGAACCGCAATCCATTTATCGCAAACCCAATTCAACAAAACCCGAATCCCCAAACCCCCTTTTCCGCCGGCACCAACCACCTCCATAATCAACAGTACAATCGACAAGTAGAGTATAGCCTTGATGAAAGACTGGAATCGGGTCCGGGTTACCGGGTGGGGTTTGACCCGGCGTCGGAAAATATGACCGGCGGCACGGTGGGCCTTGAGAAGTAAGACCCAGGTGAGTTGCTTGGCGTTTTTGCCTCGCATTTTGGGGTGATGATCGTAATTGTAATTGTCGTCGTCGGAAGACGACGTCGTATTGTCGATTTCAGAGATGGACCAGTTATTAGGAGTGTCCATTTTGACGACAACGGGTGTTCCTCTGTGTTGTTGTTTAGGTTGGGCCCATAATGGCGCCATTGTTGTACTGTGAATTGAGGTTTAAGAAGTAGAAAGAAGAGAATGGTGGTATTGTTGTTGTTGAAGAATTGTCCGGGGGGAGGGAGATATAGAGAAGGAGAGAGCGGGCAAGGAAAGTGATAGACAGAAGGTATGGTGGAGTTGTAAGGTAAGTGACAGCTCAACACGTCTTCAGCCTACTAAACATACTTCCCCTCCTCGTTCAACTCTCGAATTCTCGATACATACATTTCAAATTTTCAAGTTCAAAACCGGACTCTTG
>NC_133533.1:86251156-86311694 GCF_048544455.1 Silene latifolia
ATTTTTATCTTTGAAAATAAAAGTCACGTGAAAGCTTTTGAAAGATAAAAGGAAGCTTCAAGATTTTACGAGTTGTGGCACAGTCCACTCAGCTGTTTACTTGTCGAAGCAACAGTCATCTGGACTGTTTCTATTACTCTACTATACTTAACTTTCTCACTTGTACATTAGATGACACACGACTAATTACAATGGGATTAATAACAACTTCAACACTTCTTAATCCAAGCTTGATTACATCATTAATCCTGAAAAGGTAAACTAAGATGACACAAATCAAATGGGCATGTTATCATCAACATAAGGAACCCAACAGATACCGTTTACTCTCACAAAATACTCATTTAGAGGCGCTTTGTTCAAAATATACAATGAGAATTTTGAAAAATGGGACAATTTAGTAAGCGTGTGGTGGACGAGTCCTTCGAAGCTAATGATATTCGAAAAGGGAAACGGTCTATTTCTTCACTGGTAGGTCAAGAAGCCAGTTGCTCAAATAATATTACTATTGACTGAAAATTGTGATCAAGAAAAATGGTGTGCTAGCAAAGCTACTTCATCTACAAGGAATATAAAGGATTCAGATAGTACAAGTTCTTATCAATTTGAGCCTCTTAACAAGGACAAGAAAGGTAAGAAATCGATCGTTGATGCTCCTATGGATGCTATAGTTGTGCCTTTTGAGAAAGGGAATCACGTTGCTCGTAATAGCACAGATTTGTTCCTTGCTGATAGAAGTGATGCTTAGAATGAAAGTAAATATGATTTCAGACATGAAGACAGATTCCGCGACCATATCTGAACACACCCATCTTTGTCAATTAAGGGTGATTGTAACCACTTTGGCAATTGACACCTATACCCTTGGCTCTACCAAATACTACTTCTCTAACAAAAAACAAGCCCATAAAAATTGTTTTATAATCCGATGATTACAAGAACTTAATGCTAGGAAGGAAGCTGCAATTTTTCCATTCAAATTACGGGGCCTCCTTGATAGTTCGCCCCCTCTTCTCTAAAACTTCTACCTTGACGGGAACTCCCCGTGAATGTTCTTCATGTGAAGCCGCGGTTCTCATTTCGTCTCCTCTACCCGTGAACCGTTGTACACCCATGGACATTTCGCATGTCGGACAGCTAAATAACTTCACTGATGAGGAGGATCAGCCTCTTAAATTAAGAGACCATGTTTGTCGACCAAGAGGATTTTCGATCCCATCATTTAGGTTAGGGAGGATTCAATGGTAAATAGCACACTCTTGGAGAAGTCCGGGATGGACGGTCCTAATAACTTGTCAAGTTAAAGCCTGTTTATCTTTTCCGCCGTGAAGACACACTCAAGCAAGAGATGTAGCTGTCATTTTATGGGTCGTGATTGCGCTAAATTCACGAATAAATCGTTGGTAATGGTTGCAAGTTCTACTATCTCCAGATTTACGACTCTAGAAAGAGAGCTCTAAAAGAAAAGAGGTTTGTCCAATCCAGTTCGATGCCTTTTACTATTCACCGCGTAAAAGGCGTCGTCTTTGTTTTTTTACCGAGACTGTTTGTATTACTAGTTATGTTAGTTGGTTTCTTCGGTTTAGGGGGTGTCTAATGCCCATCGGTTTGTTTTGTAGTTGGAGTGTAGGGAATAGAACCTTATGCTTCTATAAAATAGTACACGTTTATCTTAGAAAAAAAGAATAAGATAGACTTGTTTCCACTATGAGAAATGGTTTCTTCCACAGGATTCCTCGCCATTTTGTGCTTAACCATTTAAATGATAAAACGAGTGACAATCACAAAATTTCCGCAGCCTAGATATATAAGCGTGTGGAATTCGGCGTGGTCACCAAATTTCTAGCTACTTATGAGGCGCGATCATACGAGCACTATTGCACCAGATCCATCAGAATGCCAAATTACAGTAAGATGGATAAGGAGTAAAAGTAAACATTGCAAACGGTTTTGGGTCGGTCGAATTCTGTCAGTTAAAGGGGGTAATCAAGTTACTAGGGTCGGGTATGTATCGGGTAATTGAAAACTCTTACATGAATTTATATCCCCGATGTCAACCAAACAAGTTTTGGGCAATCAACGTGAGATCAATAGGCGATCTGAATCATTTGGGGTTCTGTAATTGATGTTGTAACTCAACTTTTTTGAATGGGACTATTGGAATTGTGTTGGCTTTTGTCGGACTATATTTTATGGTGAGGTCAATCGGCGATCTGAATCATTTGGGGCTCTGTAATTGAGGTTGCAACTCAACTTTTTTGAATGGGACTATTGGAATTGTGTTGGCTTTTGTCAGACTATTATATGATTAAAAATGATTATCCATCTATCCCTGAAGATGGTGCGTGCGTGGGGCCACAGTTAGCGCAGTGGTATTGCCCGTGATCTGAATAGTAGAAGCATACAAGCCCACTGAATATAGCGGGATAATATTTGATCAACAACACGCTCGAGTTGGAACACTGAATCACTCCCCACCTTCCTCATTTGTACATACCGACATAATACTGTAGTACCAGTTACCCGTGATCATGATCGCTCATCTCGCACTCTCCTTCTAAGTGAGTCTTCTCTTTTACTTTTCAAATCCTCCATTACTACTAATCACTCTGTGACTGACTCTGTCTTTCACCTTCCACCGCCCCCACTCCACTTACTATTCCCATTCTTCTCCCACTGTCTTCCACATTCATTACCAACCACACATTCAATCTCCCCCCCATTAATTCCTAATTCCTAATTTAATCCAAAATGCCAACACAATTTAATTTCATTCCTAACCGTAACTATTCTATAAATAACTATCTCAATTCCCCTTTTCTATTCCCTTTTTATCAACCCAATAAATTCAAACTCATCCTCCTTCTCCTCATCTCCATGTCTACCTCCTTCTTCCTCCTTTACTCCCTCCTTTTCTTCTCCTTCTCCTCCTCCTCTTCCTCCACCTCATCCTCCCATCACCACCGCCACTCCCATTCGCGGTCCCGATTAGGGGCCGCAACCACAACCTCAAACGCAATTCAGCAGGCATGTCGGGCAACGCGATACCCAGACGCCTGCCAATCCATGGTGTCTGCCATTGGGTCGGGCACCACGTCGGCAAGCGTAATTCAGTCCGCATTCACCGTGTCTGCGGCTAACCTCAACACGGGTCAGGCAATGGTCAAGGATATTTTAGACGGGTCAGCCCAGGACCAGAACAGGTCACGGGCTGCCCAGACATGTTTAGAGGTGCTAAACATGTCCGAGCATCGGATCATATCCGCCGCCGACGCATTAGCGCGCGGGAAAGTACGAGACGCGCGCGCATGGGCGTCGGCCGGGTTGTTATACCAGTATGATTGCTGGTCGGGGTTAAAGTATGTAAACAACTCGGCCAAGGTGAATTCTACCATGTCGTATTTTGATACGACTCTCATTGTGTCTACCAGTAATGCGCTCAGCATGCTGCGTGCCTTGGACGCGCTGGGTCCTGATCTTGCGGGCTGGACCCAGCCCCGCACTGAGCGGAACGGGTTCTGGGAACCTATTGTTGGGGACAGGGATGCTGCACCCACAATTGATTTCGCGGGTTTGGCTGTGGATGCCACGGTGTCTAAGGACGGGTCCAACGGGTGTTATAAGAGCGTACAAGACGCGGTAGACGCGGCGCCAGAGAATTTGAAGGGAGGGGATAGGTTTGTGATCAGAATTAAGGAAGGGGTGTATGAGGAAACTGTGAGGGCCGGGTTCTATAAGACTAATTTAGTGTTCCTAGGGGATGGTATGGGTAAAACGGTCATTACGGGTTCAATTAGTACTGGCATTACGGGGATCACCACCTATAACACTGCTACTGTCGGTATGTCTTCTTTTTCTATTTCGGGTTTTTGCGCTAAAACTTAAATGAGACTGTTGTATGTCGTATGACGGACTCACAAGAGACTGACTGCACCCTTTTAGTTTTTATTAAAACTTTAAGACGAAAACATTGATTACTGCTTAAGCGAGTGTAATTTGAGGGTAGGTTTATATTAACTGCTGACGGTTTAAAGCAACATTCGTTAATCGTATTATGGTTGAGATGATGATAAGGTTAATGAATGAAAAATGTGGCTTGTTATTGTCCAATTTTGTGCACCTAATATTGGACAGGCGGTTTGGGATTATATTGTAGAAGTAGATGTATGAATTTGTGGGATCGCGTTGATGCTCATCACTTATGTTCACTTGCTATGTTAAGTCGAGTGAGATGGAACATAGAACATTGAACACTGACATTTCTAGCTTCGAATCCACTGATGTGTGAAACTAACATCATAGATGCAAGCCTCAAGTTTGCTCTATGTTAGGGGAGTTTTAACATAGTCTGAATTTCGGACGCAATGAGAGATCTGTAGTGGTATTTATGGTGCAGGTATTCTGACATTTCAATACCTGTTCCTGTAAAAAAGAAGCATTTGCTTGAATGCTTGAGAATCTGCATAAATAAAAATTCTTCTTCTGAAAACAGCTTGCTCAATATTGAAAATATATAGTGCAGGTATTCTGGGAGATGGATTCATGGCTAGTGGGCTAACAATAGAGAACACAGCGGGCCCTGATGCTCATCAAGCAGTAGCCTTCAGATCAGATAGCGATTTCTCCTACATTGAAAACTGCGAGTTCCTGGGGAATCAAGACACCATCTATGTCCACTCGCTCCGCCAGCTGTTCAAATCATGCCGCATTGAAGGCAATGTGGACTTCATCTTCGGGAATGCTGCTGCTATTTTCCAGGACTGTACCATCTTGGTCCGCCCTCGTCAGGTCAAACCCGAGAAGGGCGAGACCAACGCTATTGCTGCTCACGGCAGAACCGATCCTGCTCAAACTACTGGATTTGCATTCTTGGGCTGTCTCATTAACGGGACCGACGACTACATGAAATTTTATCATAGTAAGCCTAGCAAGCATAAGAACTACTTAGGGCGGCCTTGGAAGATGTATTCCAGGACTGTTTATATTAATTGCACTATGGAATCTCTTATTGCACCGGAAGGTTGGCTGCCATGGAGCGGAGATTTTGCGCTTTCCACGCTTTACTATGGAGAGTTTGGAAATTCGGGACCTGGTGCTAATGTTTCGAGCAGGGTTCCCTGGAGTAGACTGGTTCCCGAAGAACATGTCTCGACATATTATGTAGAAAACTTTTTGCAAGGTGATGAGTGGATAACCACAGCTTCCTGAGTCAGGAGCTTCATACTTGCATTCTTATGGTCCAGCTGGAATATATTTGTAGATAAAGTGGTAGTTGGAAATTTCGCATTAGATTAAGCTGGGTTCTTTTGTGTGCTGGCCATTTTTATGCGATTCATCTTGGCTGTTTCCAACCCAGTGAACTTTTAAGAAATAAATATAAACCTAGTTATATGAAAATGACAATCTCTCAGGGTTAACATGTTTAACGTTCTATGTTACTAAAACTCTTTCCTTTGCCTCATGAACTCCGTTTGACATTTAATGACTATATTTAATTTAAAATTATGAGAATTGATTAAAAGTAATGGAACCAAACAGTTCAAGACTTGTGAATTTCAGTATCACCTTATCAAGGACGCTAAAGGAGTTCAGGTATTGGAGGTACAAGTGATCAATGGGTTGACATTCTTTCCTGGGAACCTCGCGCTTTTCTCTACCATCATTTCTTGGTAAGTTTTTCTATCTGTTATCTTTGTTGTTGGTTTGTTATATGAACTATTCCGCCTTTCTCCGTCAATTATTTACCTTTGCTTATCTGCTAAGGAGAATTCTAAATAAAGGTAATCAAATAACTGAGATGGCGAAAGTATTTGATATGTTATCTGCTGTAATTTTAGTACGAGGGGATTTCAGATGTTACTCCCTTTGTCGGCATGTAAGCAAATGATTAAGACTGAGGGAGTAATAATTAACGAAATCAGAACAGACTAGATTGTTGTATGATCAACTTAGACGCACACCTTTTTGGTTTTGAAGGTATGATGGTGAATTGGGGTATATGTGGAGACTCGGTATTATAATATTATATGTCAAGGTTCGTGCTAAGGCTGGACAAGTTCATATGGATTGGAGATAAGCAGTAGTAATACCTAAGTGTGGTTTACAGACTAAGGTATTAGGTGATATTTAGATGGCAATAGTTAAAGAAATTGACTTCAAAGTGGATTATGTTGTATGATCATCTTTTGATCCGACCATGTTAGTTTTCAAGGTATGATGGTTCCTAGATAGATTTATAAATAACAGTGTGTTTTTGAAGACTGGGATTATTGTTAAAGCTCGCATTAGGATTTGACAAATTTAGTGTGCATTGGGGATAAGCATTAAGCAAGGTAGTCCTACCAAAGTGAGTATTTTTTTAGATCTGAATCTTAGGTAATGCAGAAAGTAACTAAAATGTTGGAAGTTGTCTCAGATTTATATGTATGATTCACCATTGAATGGGAGGGTGACTTAGAGAGATGAGGTTTCTTTGTTTTGCAGCATGAACTGCAAAAGATTACTCCTTAAAGCCCTACTCTATCCACGCGAATCGTTATAGTGAATATTTTATCATGATACAAACTCTTGTGCCTTTGTCCTTTACCATGACTATCCTTTCAGTATTGGTAGCACAAGTTACTCTACTCTGAATAAATTTACAAATAGGTTCACGGCCACGCATATTTCCTTTGGCTGTGCTTAAAAATTACTCGTATATCTGAAACTCTCTATCAGGAGTATATCGTGAATTGGATGTTAGTCATATAAGATTTACTTATTAGGCAACCGAACTCTCAGCTTAGATGTTCTAGCTTTGTGGCGTTTGCGGTTTCTATTTATTTCATTGGTGGTGTTAGTTTTTATGCTATAATATGTCCAAATGGTGACCCTAGATTCTGATTTCTGCAGTCAAAGGAAGAATGCAAGTACCTAATATAGCCTCAAACCTCGTATGAAGAAGTCAACTGTTAATACAGTAGTAAAATACGAAAGAGCAAGGATAGCAGATTTGTTACCATATCTCTCTCATCGAACTTCTCCTAAAAACCTCCAAACATTTGGAATTCACGTTTCTATTAGTCATTTGGCCTTTTTTTGCTGCCTTCAAATAAAATAATTTTGTGTGCGTTTTAACCGGTAGAAGGATCAATGAAATACCATATGAATACTTGGCAACTCATTCATGCCTGCATGATTATGTGCAGGGTGCGTACAAGCTCTGGCACAATTCTGAGAAAAGACCAGGACAATTTATACGGGACAGAGAAAAAAAAAACAGCGGATTTTACATTCATTCCTGTAGGTACGGGTTGCAATGAGTATTGCTTTTGAACTATGTTATGCTGTTACTGGTAGTGATGCGAATTTCTGTGAATCGGTGGCTGTCATTTTCATATGGTGCTTGGTGTTCTATACTCAGTAACTATTAGTACTGTATTTGGATATTCTGCCAGGAAAATAAATGGATTAAGTTGATTGATAACCTTGATACTTCTAAAATAGTACTGTGGTGTTACTGGAAGGCAGGAGATGGAAAAAAGTTTCTGTATTCCAGTATCCAAGAATTTGATGTAAAACAAAAAAGCTGTCGGCTAAACCAATTTAGAAGTTTGTTTGAAATTTTCTGAAGTGAAATTCAACTATGATTTATGCCCTAGCAGATTGGCTTAACCATAAAGATATACTGGCCTAGCCTACACGATCATAGTAGTACATGCATAGCTAAATAACCACACTGACTAGGTTATTAGGACTATTAGGAGTATTTAGAAGTATGTTTCTGATCTTGCCTCGTAGAATATGTACCTCGTGAAACTCTTTCATCGAGAGAAGTCACACTTAACCGCTTTTCTTAGAGCTCTTATATTTGGACAATGAACGTGTCTTAGATACTGATGCAATACATCATAGTTTGTTGAATTAGTTAAAAGTTGTTAGAGGTTGTTAGCTGTTAATGAGCTGGCAGTTTGTTAGTTTGTTGGTTGTCATTAGCCGGCAAAAGTTGTTATATAAACACATCAAAATTGTAACAAACACATTCATACAATCAATATACTTTTCAGTTTTACATTTCTAATTCTCTCTCTACAATTCTCTCAAACAACTTTACATCATCTTCAAGGTTGAGCTCGGCTCCATTGTTGGTGTTTGTCAAGGTTGTAAGTGTGTAGTTCAGTCGCAGGCTACTCTGTATCTGCAGTGCTCCTCTTAGTGTACTGCAACATTGGTATCAGAGCGTCGAGCGTCAAGATCCTGGCGCCAAAAACAAGAACGAAGAAGACAGCAATGGAAGATCAAATTAAGGTTTTGCAGTCTCATTTAGCGTCCCAATCACAGCATACGCATAAACTGGAAACTCAGATTACGCAGATGATGGCATTAATGAAGGGTATTCAAGCTTCCTTGGGGGAAAGGCCGTCTTCTACTACAAAAAGGAATCCAACTACTGAGACTCCTCCAAGACCTTTAGGGTATACTCCTAAACTTGAATTTCTTGTTTTTGATGGTTCTAATTCATCAATGTGGATCAAGAAATTTGTTCGATACTTTTCTTTATGTCGAATT
Organism: Silene latifolia; assembly: GCF_048544455.1. Classification (NCBI taxonomy): domain Eukaryota; kingdom Viridiplantae; phylum Streptophyta; class Magnoliopsida; order Caryophyllales; family Caryophyllaceae; genus Silene; species Silene latifolia. Next base: position 86,259,704 of record NC_133533.1, read on the forward strand.
CTTGATGAACAAAAGGTGGATTTAGCTTCTTTGAACATGGTTAGTAAAGCTGAGACTTGGGTTACTAGTTACCTTGGTGTCCATAAAAGGGTTTTATGGGATGAATTTGTTGTTGATTTACTTGCACGATTTAGGGATGAGGGTTCACATAACATAGTTGAGCGATTTAATAAATTGCATCAGTTGGGGTCAATTGATTCCTATATTGATGACTTTGAGGCATTAAAGGGTTTGATGATGCAAAGGAATCCCTGCTTAACTGCTGAGTATTTCTTGGATTGTTTTGTTGGGGGTCTTAAACCATCTTTAAAACCTTTTGTCAAGGCCTTTAAACCTCTAACCATGGCTGAAGCAATTGAATATGCCAGACTGCAGGAGGAAAACCTTGCTGCCACTGTTAAACCCTCACAAAGTTACCTTAAAACAACTCATACACCATCTTTTACCTCAAATATTCCACCCAAAACGCCTGTTTCATCTGTAGGATCCAAGTTTAATCCCAGAACTTACATAAGGGTGAGTGTTATTACTGTAATAAACCCTATGATAAAAACCATAATTGCCAATTTAAAAGGACTCAATTGTTTACAGTTGAGATTTTGGGTGAGGGTGAATTAGAGGAGGACTTGGTGGACTTAGTGGAGGAAGATGTGGACTCAGTAGAGGAGCAGTCATTGATTGATTGAGCCATGTATTTCAATGAATGCTTTGGCTGGTAGTCAGAGTTATCAGACTATGAGAGTGGTGGGGACATCTGGCAGGAAACCCTTACATATTCTAGTGGATTCAGGGAGTACACACAATTTTATGGACCTGACCTTGACCTTAGCTCAGAAATTGGGGTATCAGTTCGAAAAGATACCAAAAAGATACCACCTCAGGCTGTGGCAGTAGCTGATGGGAACCATTTGGCTTGTCAATACATGTGCAAGAACTTCTCTTGGGATTTGCATGGCCAGAGATTCACTACAGATGTCTTATTAATTCCATTAGGGAGTTGTGACATGGTCTTGGGGGTGCAATGGCTGAGTACCCTAGGGCCTGTTCAGTGGGATTTTAAAGATTGGTGATGGAGTTTCAATGGAAAGGTGCTGCAGTTAAAGTACCAGCAACTTAGTTTAAAGTCCATAAGGGAGAAATTTCACAGAAATTGGTGTCTCAGGCATCTCAGTTGTAACACAACTGGTTTCTCCTGTAAACAGTTTGGATATGGAGTTCAACCACTTGTCTGAACCACACACCCTGAACTTCACTCTCTTGGACAAATATAATGCAGTGTTTGAGGAACCCAAATGTCTCCCTCCCTCTAGGAGTGTATTTGATCATAGAATACCACTGGAACCTGGTGCTAGCCCAGTGAGCATCAGGCCATACAGATATCCGCTTAAGCAAAGAGACATCATTGAGAAATTGGTGGATGAGATGCTGAACAATGGTATTATTCAGAATAGCAGTAGTCCATTTGCATCACCAGTGGTCTTGATGGGAAAGAAGGATGGTACTTGGAGGCTTTGCATTGATTATAGAGAGCTTAACAAGAGAACTGTCAAGGATAAGTTCCCAATTCTAGTAATTGATGAGCTTATTGATGAGGTGTCAGGAGGAAGCATATTCAGCAAGTTAGATTTAAGAGCTGGGTATCATCAACTCAGAATGAATAAGGAGGATGTTTATAAAACAGCTTTCAAAACTCATTAGAGCCATTATGAATTATTGGTAATGCCCTTTGGTCTAACAAATGCACCAGCTTCTTTTCAAGCTTCTTTTCAAGGTTGGATGAATTCTGTCTTTAAGAAATTATTGAGGAAATGTGTATTAGTATTCTTTGATGATATACTGGTATACAACAGTTCACCAGAAGAACATTGGAAACATTTGGAGGAAGTGTTTCAGCTGATGCAGTACCATAAGATGTCAGCTAAAGCATCTAAATGTTCCTTTGCTATGGGGAAGGTGGAGTACTTGGGACATTTTATCTCTGGACATGGAGTTGGACATGGAGTTGAGACTCACCCTAAGAAAATTGAAGCTGTTGCAAAATGGCATGTACCTACATCAGTCAAGCAATTGAGGAGCTTCCTAGGCTTAGCTGGGTATTACATGAAATTTGTTAGATTCTATGCAGTAATAAGTAAGTCACTCACTAATTTGTTGAGAAAAGGAGCATTTACTTGGATCAAGAAGCTACTGAAGCTTTGGAGAAATTAAAAATAGCTCTGACTACTGCTCCAGTCTTGGCCTTACTAGATTTCTCAAAGCAATTTGTTGTTGAGACAGATGCCTCAAATGATGGAATATGGGCAGTTCTAATGTAGGAGAACCATCCCTTGGCTTACATTAGCAGGGCTTTGGGACCCAAATGGCATAAATTGTCTGTATATGAAAAAGAATTGCTGGCAATTGTATTTGCAGTTCAGAAATGGGAGCAATACTTGTCAGGCAACCATTTTCTCATCAGAATTGATCAAAGGAGTCTTAAATGGCTATTACAACAGAAAATTTCCACTCCATTTCAGCAATTCTGGTTGTCTAAACTGATGGGATTTGACTATGAAATACAGTATAGGAATGGAAAAGAAAATTTGGTTGCAGATGCTCTTTCAAGGGTCCAGGGGTCAGAAATACTGTTAATGGCTATTTCAGTAGTGTTATCTGATCTTAGGCAGCTTATTATTAACAACTACTCAACTGATGAACACCTCACCTCCATTATTCAGAAATTAAATCAACAACCACCTGTGAATCATTACTCTCTTCAGGATGATTTCCTTAGAAAGAAAGGAAAGATTGTAATTGGCAATGAATTACAATTAAAGGAAAAGGAACAGTTGCTGCAGTGGCTTCATGCTTCAGGAGAGGCAGGGCATTCTGGAAGAGATATAATTCTGAAGAGGGTAAAAGCATTGTTTTACTGGAAGGGAATGACAAAGGAAGTGGCAAGGTTTGTGAGGAATTGCACCATTTACCAAGCTGCTAAGGCTGATTGTGCAGCATATCCAGGGTTACTACAACCACTACCAATTCCAGAAGAGGTATGGGTAGATATCTCCATGGATTTCATTAGTGGCCTTCCTAAATCCAATGGGAAAGATGTCATATTTGTGGTAGTAAACAGATTAAGCAAGAGTGCTCATTTTGTGGCACTAGCCCACCCTTATACAACAATTCAAGTAGCTCAAGCATATTTTCTTTACAAGGAACTGAATTCAAATGGCCAGACAGAGGTGGTAAATAGGTGCTTGGAAGCATACTTAAGGTGTATGTGTGGGGACAAACCTAAGGAATGGAGTTTATGGTTGCCATTAGCTGAATGGTGGTTCAATACCCATTTCTGTACTGCTACTGGCCATACTCCTTATGAAGTGGTTTACAACAAGCCTCCACCATTGCACTTGCCTTACTTACCAGGTGAATCAGAGGTTGAGGCAATTGACAGGTCAATGCAGAAGAGGGAGCAGATGATTGCACTAATTAAACTGCATTTGGTTAAAGCACAAGCTAGAACAGACAGATCTCCGTACAGCAAAGAGCTAACCAAAAGCTAGCTCATAAATACTCAGGACCTTTTCAGGTAGAGGCAAGACTTGGACAGGTTGCATACAAGCTAAAACTCCCTACTACTGCTCAGATACGTGATGTCTTTCATGTGTCACAATTTAAGAAGTTTAGGGGAATACTGCCTATTGCCATTCACATACCTAATTGGCTACAAGGACAATCAGCTGATCAAGCACTCCAACCTGCTGCAATTCTGGATAGGAGGACTGTTAAATTCCAAAATGGAGCTCAAGTTCAGTACTTAATTAAATGGGAAGGATTTACAGATCTTGATGCTACATGGGAACCTGCCTTACCGTTTGAAGCAAAATATCCTAACTTTGTCATTCCTGGACTTAATAATTGACTTGGGGACAAGTCATTTTTGATGGGGGAAAGTATGATGCAGTACATCATAGTTTGTTGAATTAGTTAAAAGTTGTTAGAGGTTGTTAGCTGTTAATGAGCTGGCAGTTTGTTAGTTTGTTGGTTGTCATTAGCTGGCAAAAGTTGTTATATAAACACATCAAAATTGTAACAAACACATTCATACAATCAATATACTTTTCAGTTTTACATTTCTAATTCTCTCTCTACAATTCTCTCAAACAACTTTACATCATCTTCAAGGTTGAGCTCGGCTCCATTGTTGGTGTTTGTCAAGGTTGTAAGTGTGTAGTTCAGTCGCAGGCTACTCTGTATCTGCAGTGCTCCTCTTAGTGTACTGCAACAAATACTTGTGGGATTGATCTACCCATGGGGTTATATGGTTCTGGTATGCATAACTATTTTGACTCTGGGTGTTTTCTTTCCTTACAAGAAATCATGTCTATGTAATGGTTAACCCTTTTTTCCTGTATATTTGCATACCTGTACTCGCAGAACATGGCGAGGGACTTCAGATTTTCCACTACAAAGGTTAAAAGTATGAGCTATGAACCTCACTGATTATCCTGTGTATGATTCAATACAAAGAATGGGGCCGAAGGATTGCTACTTTTTGATGTACCTGTAAGATTTCTATCTCTCAAAAACTAGTATGAATCAACAGGATGTGTGCCATACTGCCATTTGCATTGATAAGTTCGCTGACTTGTATTTCGTTAAAATGATTAATTTTTTGTTTCAGTTATGTTTTTAATTTATAAGAAATATTTCAGATCCGATGTTGGAGAAGGTGGTGAAACTGTTTTCTCAGTTGCAGTAGGCAATTTCAGCTCGCTGCCCGGGTGGAATGAGAAATCTGAATGTGCTAAAAAGATCTCTCTTTGAAACAAGTGGTCATCGACGAAGTGGATGGTCGAGAGGAGTACAATATTAAACATGGGCTGCTATTAAGGTGATTTATATCTTGCTTCATGATTTATTTATTGATGCACTGAGTACCATGGCAGTGGCTTCAAAAAACCAGCAAATTCCGTAGATTATACGGAGTATAAACTTTAAGAAGTGCGGAATATAATACATTTCCGAAATCAGAACTCATCCGATCAATTATACCCTTTCCTGGAAAAGGGTTTAGGCCTTAGCAAGGTTGCCTTATTTGTTTATGAACGTTTAATGTGGATTTCTGAGTACCATGAGCATTTCTTGGACTTCTTGATTTTAAGGGTACTAATGATGCCAATTTGCTCTGAGTGGACAAAATAGTTTTTTAATTGATAGTTGAATCCTTTATTCCAATTAAAGACCGTCATGCTACAAGTCTTTTTCTGAAAATAAATTTCTTCAAAAGGTGAATAACGGTGGAGTAAATTTAAAAAATGAGTAAAATCTAATTAACTCTAAATAGTATATGAGTTTTTCTAACCTATGCCCACTAGGCATAGGATAAGAAACCCAAAAAGGAAAGTTTTATTTTTGAGCAATGTTTTGCTCACATTTTTCGCAGAGTGGCCACGCTAATTAGCTCATCTACACATTTTACGAAAATATAATATTACTATAACTGTTCCATTTCAAAATATGCTTGGAAGAATTTTAACAATTGGGGTAATATCCAAGAACTGACTAGGGTAAATAAGGTACACCTATTTCCACAGTGATGATGGTTTTTTCCACGGATTCCTTGCCATTTTATGCTTGATCGTGTATATGATAAAATAAGCAATGATCACAAACATCCATGGCGGAGAATGGAGTCTTATAAGCCAGTTGAGTTATATGTGACGAGGAATTATTGCATGGAAGATGCATCGGATACAAAACTTGTGGTCTCAGAAAACGGCTGAACTAAACAATGGAGTACTTCATATCAGTTAGGCTAAATCATTGTTGGCAGATGAAAGATAGCAAAGTCTTGCAAACTTGCATTCCCTCTTGTCAGCAGGAAAATGATGAATCTGCCACCGTGTTTTCCGCCAAAGCTCAGAGGAACTGGTCTACTCTGTGTAACATTATACTTGAGTCCTGTAATCAAGATTATTAACATTATAGATTAAAGCTACTTCAATGGTTAAACAAAAGTACTCCAGTAAAGTTGTAGCATTTCCAGAAAGAGTTATACTAACGGCTAACCTGAGCTGCTATAATTATATTTTTTTTTTTCGGCCTTCATTTTAAGCAGCTACAAGGAGTGTATCGAAGGATCTGCCCACAGAACCAGTGCCTAAACCTGACCACTGTTACTGACCACCTTTCTATTTCCCGACATTGCGCAGCGTACTCAAAATTTCAGCAAAGTCAGTCGGAGGAGGGCATGAAAAGTGCATGAGTTTGCCAGTACACGGATGCTCAAACCTACAGAAGAGCGTTAAAAATGCAATCAACTTTGAGACTCACACTCAAGATTACTAGGGTTATAATGCAAGCACCGTATTCTTCTTACCCAAGAACCATAGCATGAAGGCAAGGTCTCTCAATGCTGGAAACCAGATCAATGACCTCAACATGATAGCTGGCACGGATTTTGGGTCGAATCTGCGACAAGGCCATGTCCCTGGTGCCGCCATACAGATCATCCCCCAGTAGAGGAATGCCTAGGTACTTTGCATGTGCTCGGATCTAATTAAAGCAAGGACCCAATAAATTGAGTGACAAATATCTTATGACTCAATGAAACGATTTTCTATGAATGAAATTTCACAAGTATATTAATAGTGGATTGGGAGCAGCTTTTAAAAAATGGGTTTTGGATCAGCCTTTTGCTTTAGGTCAGTAAGTTTCGGTTCAAAGTTAAACTCAATTGCCATCCTTATACACAGTACACGAATCAGATAAACACATTCCTTGTACCTCACGATCATTTTACAAACAAGTTTAATGCAGCCAATGATATGCCAAATCATGCAACAGCTTATACAACATTAATTCGATACTCTCTCTCTCTCTGTGCCATTGGTTCAGAAAGGAAATACTCCAGTAAAAATTAAACAGTACCTGATGTGTACGTCCAGTTTCCAGTTTCCATTCAACAACTGCAGCACCACCATTGGCTAGCACTTCAAGCACCTTGTACCTACATTTAAAAGAAAGGGAAAATAATAATCTGATAACATAGTCGTAAGGGCTTGAATCTCACATCTGCATAATGGTGTTTAGACACGTTTACAAAAATTAAAATCGCAATGTCATGTACTAACAGAACACATTTACATAAAACATCATGTCGTAGATTAGAAATTCCTTATAGAACTGACCTGGTCAGAAATTCCTTATAGAACTGACCTCTGACCAGGTATATTCAGAAATTTCAAGTCGCGGAAATTGTAAATGGCTAAACCTGTTGTCTTTTCAATTATGGATTGTGTGATATGTATACATATCAACTCGTGAAAAAACTAGTCCTATAGGTGATTAATTTGGAACGAATTAGGAATAATCGAAACCTATAGTGATGTGACATGGGATCCAAGTGTCGAACAAGGCTATTTTGTGAAAAAGGTGTCAGAACATGACAAGGTATCTGAATGTCAGACAAGAATACGTTGTGAAAAAAGTGTCAAACATGACATTGTGTCCAAGTGTGATTCTCCTAAATTGAAGTGTCGAAATGTCATGGCGTGTTAAAATTTCGTGAGTGTTGACACACAACCCAAACAAAAATACTCTCATGCGAATGTAGGTCCTAATTTTTCATCTCCTAAAATTTTGCGCAAAACTGAAATGTCATGAATTAAAGTGAATGGAGGAAACAGCTCATAAAAAAATGCAGTGAATGTAATGTTGGAGGCACTATTTACCGGCTAGCAGCTTCTCGTGCAGGCCCCGAGTGACTAGGTCCAGTAACAGCAGTCATCCGAATTCGGTTACTTAAATCACGACCAATGGGTATATCTACACGGCCAGAAGTAGTGGTAGGCACCCCAGATGTGAGACTTACATAAACTCTATTGATAGTGTGGGACTTGAATTGTTGTGCCAAATGAGCATGCGAGTGTTCATCCTGTTATCAAGACATAGATAGACAACATTTTACGTGTTTACTTACACCACTAAAATAATTCGAAATGCAGCGAAACACTGAAAACTAGAATCCTAACCTTGGCGATGACCAGCAGTCCACTGGTGCCTTTGTCTAACCTATGAACTATCCCTGGACGAACTGAAAAACATGGCTCTTCGTGATAAATGGGCTCTATATCTGAATCTATATCAAAATCATCCTCAGAGACATCCTCTGCTTCCTCTGCCTCAGAGAGTCTACCAATATTAGTTAATGTACTAGGGAGACTACAATGATTTAAAATCGCATTAACAAGAGTGCCCCTCGGATTTCCAGGTGCTGGATGGACAACCTGAACATGGTATAATATTACATTATCAGTATATAAAGCCAACTAGGAGAAATGTATTATATAATCAGTATATAAAGCAAATAAGAAAAAACTATTAATAGTTTTTTGGGCCATTGATCCGCACGTAAATCCAAATGCAGCTAGAGGCAACACCATACCACAATACCCAAAATACAAGAAGAGACAACATACTCTCCTCCGCAAATGGCTATTATCATCATAGCAAGTTTTTATGGTAAGCTACCATTGACCTCGTTTACTCTCCACGCCCACCCAAGTCCCTAACAACACACACTTAAAATAATTAACTTATGCATATATAACCTCACCACATTGTAACATACAGCAGCATTATCAATCTCTAATGAGGAACTCGAGCATAAGTATTACTGCAACAACTAGGTCAACAAAAATAAAGCATATCTTCCTACCGCCAAGCATGATTATCTTCTCCCATATTTTCCACCACACCAAAAACCCTACACATATACAAAGACCGTCCAACTGAAGAATTTTTGAACTAATGACCTTTTGCAGTAGGAAGTATGAGATAAAAATCTTACCATGTGGGGAGGTTTGTTGACAACCAAGACGTGGTCATCCTCATACTCAATATCCAGAGGTATATCCTCTGCTTCAGCCCTCAAAGGCTGCAACTTTGCAATGGTGCAGTTGACATCATCTCCTGTTCGAACAGCATACGACACCTGCACAAACAGAGATTCAACAGGCGGATGTTTAAAGACGTAACACACAACACTACATAGTATAACTATATAATCATGTCATGTGAATGAACCTTTGTTACCACAACAAGGAAATAGCATTAGATAGAAGGTGGGAAGTAACACTAGTTAGTACTCCCTCCGTCCCGGTCATTTGTTTACCTATCCCATTTTTAGGTGTCTCAGTCAATCATTTACCTTCCTATTTTAGGTATGCTTTTGATGAACAATTTGATCCTCTAACACTCAATTTAATCCAATTGTCATCAAATAATTGATCCTATATTCTTTTCTTGGTCTTTGTGCCAAAACCAAAGGTAAACAAATGATCAGGAAGACGGAGTAGTATCTAAATAACACCAGTTAATCCAAGGTCTAGTTAGCGGAACGAGTATTACAACAATCCGACAAGGAGCAAAGCATAATGATTATAGATACAATTGACCAAGATGGATGGAGTACGCTTTGCAGCAGATAACAACAAATACTCCATCCGCTTATTTTAATCAAAGGTAAACAAATGATTGGGACGGAAGGAAAGTAAAGAAGCTAACCTTATCAACAACGCGGCCATTGACGGAAACGAGACCGGCACGAATGCTGGATTGAACCCGAGCTCTACTGATTCCGGCAATTTTAGAGGAAATCCAAGCATCAAGCCTTGTTTTAGCGGGGCCTACATCATCCACTTTCTCCTCCAACTGCACACCCTCGTAGCTCGTTCTTCCGGCAATGGAGGATTTGACGGAAAAGGCTTTGACGAAGGTAGAAACCCTCAATTTAATAACTGGGCGTGGGGGAAAATGGTGGAGTGTTGTAGATGATGTGAGTCCCAGCATTGTCGCTTCTCAAGATACTCTCCAATTATGCGGGTGTTTACTGTCTACGGAGTTAGGGGCGAAGAACCGTCTGCACAAACCGAATAACTCTGGAGTCTGGCCCAATCCGATCTAACAAACTCGGGTACTCTACCTCCACTTACACCAAGCAACCACGTCAATCGGGTCGGGTTGGGTCAATTCGGCGGTCGGGTTGTTCGGGTTTACAAGATTTGTGCCGGGTTGGATCATTTTCGGGTGGGTTGTTTTCAACTTATTTAGGAATAACAGCAATTTCCGATATTAAACATTCAGTTCGGGTTGGGTTCGGGTTCGGGTTCGGGTTCTGGTCGGATCAGTTTTGCCCGATCTAACTCTACTAAAAGTCATTGATAAGGCTTATCGCACAACTAATGAAAAGAATAACCCTAAGCTAGGCCAACAAAAGAATGTAGTTAGAGAAGTAGGGGTCGATCACATGGAGACGAGAGATGCCATAATAAATGTCATGTAATGAATTCTTTCAAGGTCGCTCTGATTTGTAGGATGTTTGGTTGATAAATTAAAGCAAATAACAAGATGACAAATAACAATATAAAGGAGAATTTTGTGGGTAGGTTTTATAAGATTTAAGGAAGGTTTGTTTATTGATGACTGTCAATTAGAGTATACATGGTGGTATTTATAATACATGGAGTAATAACCTAATGCCTAGAGATAAGCTAACAGAAAGATACAGTGAGTGGGATACATAGCTATTAACTAGGAGTAAGACTAGGAACAACTATTGACAAAACAATATTGACTAGACTAGAGATATGTACGGCAATATTGAAGACTATTTCTTTGTTTGGTTAACACTCCCGCGCAAGATGGACGGACGTAGACAGAGACCAATCTTGGACGATAATTCCAGAAAACGAGGCTTGTGAAGAGGCTTTGTTAAGGCGTCAGCGAGTTGGTCCGTGCCTTTGATATGTTGTATTCGAACTAGCTTGTGACGGACCTGTTCTTTAACAAAATGGAATGAAAGAGCAAGGTGTTTCATACGGGAGTGAAAGACGGGATTAGCGGAATAAGTAGTGGCTGATAAATTATCACAATAAATGGCCGGGGGAACCAAGTTGTGAAAACCAAGTTCCTGTAAAACCGAGACTAGCCAAAGAACCTCGGACGTTGTGTCAGCAACTGCGCGGAATTCCGCCTCAGTAGTGGAGCGGGAGAGAGCTTTCTGCTTTTTGGAGGACCATGAGATCGGGTTTTGGCCGATGTATACTAGATAACCTGTGGTAGAGACATAGTCGGCCTTATCGCCTGCGTGATCAGCGTCACAGTAGGCGTGTAAGGTAAGTGGGGTGGAATGATGAAGGTGGATGCCGAGATGGATTGTTCCATTGAGATAGCGCAGGAGCCGTTTTAGTGCAACCTAATGAGTGGCAGTAGGGTGGGTTATAAATTGAGCGAGTTTATTGACGGGGAAGGCAATGTCGGGACGAGTTAGGGAAAGGTATTGAAGACTACCAACAATGGCTCGGTAATCCGTAATATTTTCAACAGGTTGATGAGGCTCTTTGGTGAGTGGTGGATGAGCAAGCATTGGTGTTGTTGCTGGTGTACTTTCATGCATGTTAAATTTGTGAAGAAGATCGGAAATATATTTGGTTTGATTTAAGTGAAGACCGGTTTTTGTAGGTGTGACTTCTACACCAAGAAAAAAGGAAAGGGGACCAAGATCTTTGAGAGAAAATTTGGTGGATAATTTATCAATAAATTGTCGAATGTGGGTCGGGTTTGGTCCAGTAACAATGATGTCGTCAACATACACGAGGACAAAAAGAGCAGTGGTGGGTGTATTTAAAATGAAGAGTGAAGGGTCAGAAACAGAGTTCTTAAACTGGAGCGAAAGAAGGTGATTTTTAAGCTCGGTGTACTAGGCCCGAGGAGCCTGTTTAAGGCCATATATTGCTTTGTGAAGTTGGCATACATGGTCGGGTTTTTCCGGGTCAGCAAAGCCAGGAGGTTGCATCATAAAAACAGAGTCAGTAAGGTTACCTTGCAAGAAAGCGTTGTTCACGTCAAGCTGGTGAAGGGACCATTTCTTGGCCACGGCAATTGAGAGAACAAGGCGAATCGTCGCAGGTTTGATGACGGGACTAAATGTTTCCGAGTAGTCAACACCGGGCTTTTGATGAAAGCCTTTGGCGACTAATCGGGCTTTGTATTGTTTGAGGGTACCATCCGGGTTGTACTTCACGAGATAAACCCATTTACAACCAACAACATTGTGGGCTTGGGTTCGGGGAACAAGTGACCATGTTTGATTTCGGACTAGGGCTTGGTGTTCTTCAAGCATGGCGGTGCGCCACCGTGGGTCGATTAAGGCTTGCTTGGTGGTGGTGGGTGTAACGTGGGGACTGGAAAGGGTAGCAGTCTTGGCGGTTTTAGCATAACGGGGATTAGGTTTGACGATGTTATTGGAGAGACGGGTGACAACACGGGATGGCGGTGGTGGTGGGGGTGGCGGGGGAGGTGTGGTGGCTGGGGATTGGGTACGGGTGTCGGGAGAGGAAGGAGTGGGGATAGCAGAGGACGGCGAGGGATGGTTGAGAACAGGGGACGAGGAGGCAGTGTTGGGTGATGGCGGTGGTGATGTTTCAGGGGACTGGGGTGGGTCTGCGACGGCTGGGTCAGGGGTAGGAGTGACGGGGATGGGCAGAGGTGGTTCGAGCAGCGGAACGGTGAGTTCACACCACCGGTCAGGGGCTTCGATGGTGGAAGCAGTGGTTTGGGTTAGTTTTGTGTAAGGAAATTCTTGTTCAATAAATCGAACATGACGACTGGTATATAGTTTACAGGAGACGGGATCATAACATAGGTATGCACTTTGGGTTGTGGAATATCCAACAAAGACACATGGTGTCGATCTCGGGTCAAGTTTGTGTTTTGTATACGGACGTAACCACGGGTAGCAAAGGCATCCGAATGGTTTTAATTTATTATAATTTGGGCTAGTATTAAATAATAATTGGTAGGGTGTGTTATTTTGTAGAGTAGTGGTAGGAAGACGATTTATTAAATATGTAGCGGTTGCAAAATATGGCCAAAAAGTGGTTGGCATTTGAGCATGAGTGAGTAGAGCGAGACCTGTTTCAACGACGTGACGATGGCGTCTTTCGGCAAAACCATTGTGTTCGGGTGTGTGAGGCGGTGAGGTGAGATGGGTAATTCCGTTATCTAGGAGAGACGGGTTTAATTTTTTGTATTCTCCCCCATTATCGGAATAAAAACGTTTAATTGGTTTGGAAAAGTATTTTTCAACAATAGCTTTGAATTGGTTAAATGTAGGTAATGTGTCGGATTTATTTTTAATTGGGTATAACCAAAAATAATGGGTGTAGTGATCCACAAAAATAACATAATATTTAAATGAATCGTGAGAGACAATTGGGGACGACCAGACATCCGAAAATATTAGATCAAGCGGGGCAGTGGAAGATAACGTGGTGTTTTTAAAGGGTAGTTTGTGACTCTTATTAATCAAACATGAATTACAGTGCGAGTTGTGGACAGCGGGGGCCCACGGGGGCGCTTGGGAGGAAAAGAGAAACAAGCGTTTGAATTTTTGTATGGAGTCGCCACCAATTTTTATGGGAAATTGGAACCGTTCGAATACCTCGTGTCATGTCTAGACACAAAGTAAAGACATGAACACTAAGCAATCGTTACCCTTAGCATTCTATGTCTAGAATGACTCTCGTGGATGCCAATGAACACGGGTGTTCACAGATATCTGGAGTAAGGGGTGAGGGTACGTATTAGGAAGCTCTTTTGATCGAACACCTAATCCCGCCCGCCTCGATAGCGGCCTCTACTAATGATTAGGGAAGTTATTCGTACTTGATATATCGTCGGCTATATGCATGCAATGCAACATCCAAGTCTTAATCCTAGCATGTGAGAATTAGACTAAGTCGGTTGACACGTAATTTAGCATACAATTGGGTCGAAGTTGGATTTAATGCTCATTTACATGTGAAAACATACAAACAATAAAAGAAATACAATAATTATAAATTACAATAATGGAAATTACATTAATTACAACGGATTAGGCGATTTATGTCGAAAATACCTTTAAAACGGATAATTTGGGAAAAAGAATAAAAGAACAAAAGAAAGAATTAAATGAAATAACGAACATGAATTAGCGTGATATTACGGATAATAGTTAGTTAATACGTAGACTAATTAAACTAGGTCAAGGCAGAAACGGAGTTCAGGGACAGAACTCAACCAGGAACAGCGCAATGAGTCTGCGTCCTTTGGAATAGCGCGCAGCAGACGCGCTGCGTGTTCCCTGGCTCGATTCTGGCGTCGTGAAGCCGTAATTGCAAGCCGTTAATGTCGATTGGTGATTTAAAGGATTAATTGATGATATTTACTCGGATGAAAGTGATTAACAGGTTAATTACATGTGAATGATGGCTATAAAAGCGATAAACATGAATGATACGGATGTAAACGAATTAATTACATGAAATTATGATGAAAATATTAATGAGTCCTCTGTTGAAATAAGTCAATTAGGCTAAATATGACGGATATACAACGAATATGCGAATAAGCAGATGAAAACTATATCGATGGCGAATTCCAGAAACTCAATATGAACAAATTGAATCTCTAAAATCCGGGTTTGAATTTAATGACGAAAACCCGCAAATATGAATTAATTAGGATTTAAGTCGGATTTATGATAAATAAAACATATTAATGAATGATGATTAAAATATACATGTGAATTATCAGTGACGATTATATCAAAGAATTAGCGGACGAACAAATAACAAATAAAAAGAAAGAGCGAAAATACAGAGGACGAGGAAGAAGAAAAGAAGCAGGAACTGCGGCAGCCTCACGAAGAGGCGCAGCAGGAACTGCGCTCCTTCGAAGAGGCGCAGCTTGATTCTTTGCGTCTTTTCTCGACGTCATCTCTGGAAATCCGCAAAAAGCGAGTTTTAAAGCACGGTTTTAGAAATCGGTTTTAATGGTGTTTTCGACATAAATCTTACAATGGTGATACGATAAATAAAATACAATAAATAAAAGAGGAATTATACACCCTCGGACTTACATGTTGTGAAACGAGATGAACTAAGATATCGATTAGTGATGCTCGACGCGAATGCAAAGAGAGTGCCCTCGTAAGAGGAAAACGATTGATTAATTAAATTGATTGAGTGTAGTTGGTCAAATTGGTCGGTCATGCAACGGAGAGGTTGGTACCGGAAAGATCCGAGCTTACGTGGTCGAAAGTTCAAGCACGTAGGCGCCAATTAGTAAGAACAAAGTCTAGAATGCAAAGGGAGAAGAGAAGGGCGGACACTCGCGTGAGAAATATGAGGAACGAAGGCTCCTATTTATACTAATCACACGACGGAATTAGGGTTTCGGAGACTCTTTGGTAGTGAATCTCGGAAAGATATGAAAAAGATACGTAAGACATGCGAAAGGGCACGGGAAGAGGCGCGCAGACCACTGCGTCTCTTGGAAGAGGCGCAAAGACTGCTTTGCGTCTATTCCCAGGAGGTTTCCTCCTCTTTGAAGAAAGATTTCGCGTTTGAGTTATGGTAGGACGGAAATAATTCGATTATCTTATGAATATTACGGGATATTATTTGCCAAAAGATAAAATTTATGAAATATGGAATAGAAATATCCGGAACATTCCAGAATATTTCGACTCGGGATTTAACGATTATCGAGAAAATGGAGACGGTTTTTGACCCGGACTCCGAATGTACTCTAATTACTGCCAAAACGACCGTATCGGGACGTAGATGACAACTAAGAGGTCGACATTTAATATTTGAGCAATCACTTGACGATAAACTTACGAACTGTCACAAATCGTTCCGCGTATCAAACATGCGGCCCAATCATCACCGGGTGGTTTGCGGGAGGTGCGAAATGAGGTATCTCTGAGCCCCCACTTTGACCGAGGCTTGGACAAGGCGAAAGTCAAAGTATAGCCATCAGGTCAATCGAAGATTACAACCCGACGACTATGGCGACGCGAGGCGGTTCAAGGGGTCGAACCATGGACTGTCGTCGGGAACATTTTAGAGTCCGTCGACTATCGGGGAGGGTCGTTTAAAGTCCATTAGACTATTAAAGCTCGCCAACCATAAGAAGAGACCATACCGAGATACCCCTGGGTGAAACGGAACTGAAGACGCTTCGGCAAAACTCTTTGGTCTAAAGATAACTTGGTGTCTGAAGGCATTAGGGGTCACAGGGAACCTGAAGGAATCTCTTAACACTTCTGAAGGCTAACTCTGAAGGCTATCTCCCTCTGAAGGACTAAAAGGGGTTATCTGAAGAGGGGTTATCTGAAGAGGGGTTATCTGAAGAGATATAAAGACTTTGATTTGGGAACTTCTGGAGAACGGCACCCTGGTCGAACGCCGCGGGGAAACAAGAAATATTGAAAGCAGCAGGACGTCGGTAGAAACTGCTGGGGAATCTGCTTGCATCGGTCTCAAGCGAACTCTGGCAAAACTTGAGGTTGAATCTGCTTGCGTCGGTCTCAAGCGAACTCTTGTTGGGAGATATATTGACGACTAGGAACATTTTGATCGTCGTGAGAGAAATCTTGAGTGAGCGATCTTTGCAAAATACTCTCTATTTGGATAAAAGGATTTTGAGCAACACTACAAAATACTGCTGCGCTGGATAAAATGGATTTGGACAAAACTGCAAAATACTGCCGCTGGCTGATGAAACGCGGGCCGGAACGAAAGAAAATCATCGAAACGGACCAAAAGAATATAACATCGTCAAGGAAGAGGCGCACCAAAGATGGGCCCACAAATAACGAACTTATAACGAATTTTTGAAAATCCGTATGGAGGGAACACAAGGAAGAGGCGCAGCAAGAGCTGCGTCTCTTGGAAGAGGCGCAGCTTTCGCCGCGTCTTTTCCCCAATTTGGCTCTTCTGCGTAAAAACGCGAAATCAGAGGGGTTTGTGTTCATTATTTCGAAACACAATTCTTGCAACTTCTCTCTCAAATCTTCACCATTTCCGTCGACGTTTGATCCAAAAGCTTGCACTAAATATGACTAATCGAGGTATGTGTTCCAATCTTGCATTAATCATCTACATTTGTTGAATTTTGAGCCGCGAAATTTAGGGTTTTCGACCCTTTTGATCGAAAATTTGGGGCTCTTCCCCCAAATGGATTTGCCTTGCCAAATTGATGCTAGAAATGGATAGTAGGTGATGTTAGGAACATAACCATGTATTTGTTTCGAATTTTCATCGAGTTTTGAGCCTTTGAATGAATTTTGAGACGGTTTTACAGCTAAACCGTAAATTGCTTCGAAAATAGCCTTAGGATTGCCCATTTGCGATGAAACTTGACATTTGGGATCCTTGGATGATGGGTAAACTTTCTACCATCTCGGAATTTTGGTTTGTGACAACTTTTTCAGGATACCTTTCTAGGGCATAATCGTCGTTATAACGAAATGCTGCCGAATTTCCGACTCGAACCCGGAGTTAGGCTTTGAACTGGACTTGACTCGACCCAATTTATCACATGAGTAATCGGGTTGGCGGGAACGTGGCCAAGGATGGCACGAGGGGAGCAGTTTCAGTGCTTTGAAGGCTCGAAAATCCCTTAACAAAGGCTTGTCGTCGTATGACGCGACCTGAATTTACTTTAATGTCGCAGGTGATGAGGCTTCTACTTCTGGGAGATCTCCCATGGAGATAGACGCCGCTGTTGTTGAGGAGGCTTTAGAGCAGGCCTTCACCGCTGCGGTGATGGCTGCTGGAGACGAGACTCAAGAGGAGGAGGCCGTCGAGGAGGAGGAGGCCCCGAGACGGGCTAACATCGGGCGAGGAGGCCGTCAGCTGAGAGGAGCTCCTGTGTGGGCTGAGACCTGGGAGAGTAGGCACCTTGTGTGGGTTGCAGAGGGTCACCTGTCCTACAGGACGGTGAAGAGCTTGGTAAATAAGAATTCACTACTCATTACCTATTCTCTTTCATTCTTTTTGTCCAAATTTCTTTCAAATTTCATTCAAAACTAAAGATAGCTTTGTTCCAAATCATAATAGGAGGCCGGGAACATCAGGTCGTTCTCGGGTTACACGACAGCGATGGAGCACTACGAGCAGCTGTCGGCGGAGGAGAGGGCCATGATCGAGCGTGGAGCGTTCGGTCCTTTGGTCCAGGTCTGGAGGGATATCGTGAAGAGGAAGTTGCGGGCTAACCTTAGCCTGGTCCGCGCTTTCTTGGATCGATTCTGGGATACGACTTCCACGTTTCACCTACCTTTTGGTGAGGTGGGAGTCACTTTGGAGGATTACGGCATGATTTCGGTGCCGTGCGGGGACCGAGGAGATGGTGTGGCCGGAGACCGCTATGAGGGCGGATTCGGCCGAGGCGAGGAGATTGATCGGCCGGAACTTGTCGCCGAAGGTGTTGCGATCTGCCGGGTTTGGTACCCAAGACTTACGTCCGAGATTACTTTGCGGGGAAGACCCCTGGCCTGGTGACGATCGACGGGAGGGAGACAGCTCCTCCTCCTTGTACAGTGAGCGAGAGGGCCAAATCGTGGCTTTGGTGGTTCCCTGTCTTCGATTTACCTCGGAGACAAGGGCGAGAGGCTATCGACGAAGCTCCTTCCCTTTCTTTCGACCGAGTTCCCTAGGGCGCTGGGACTGGGTCACTGCTGGTTTTACGGTCCTCATCCGCTTCATGAGGGCCATGGTTCGTCCGGAGTTGATGGAGAAGGGGACTTCTCCTGGCGCGGTCGGACCTGGACTACTGTTGGAGGTATGAACCTTCCTTTAGACCAAAGTAAATCCCTTTCTTTATTAAATCACGAAAGATCGTCATTGATTATTCTGTTTTACAGGCGTGGGTGTACTCTTACTTCCCGAGTCTCGCGTCCAAGAGGACGGAGCCGTTGGAGAGGGCCTATCCCGTGGTGAGGGATTGGGTCATGTGCCGGACGAAGAGCAAGCGTTCTTCTCACAATGTCTACCGGCGGGATGTGAACGCTCTTCAGCTGAGCAGCGTGAGTATTCCATTTACTCTTCTTATCCCTTGTCTTTACTTGATCATAGGAATGATCTTTTGCCTTTACATTGTCGCAGTGGGTGCTCAGACCTTGGGCGGAGTACGCTAGAGCGCCTCCTTTTGTCGCTGAGGTCCTTCGACCTAGGAGCCCGAGTCGGCTGCTGCTGTGGACGTCGATGGGTCCTGTGTGGTACTTGGGCGAGCGGTTGGCTCGTCAGTGCTCTCGGGACGCGTTGACGGTTCCCGTCGATCCTCCCAGGACGATGTTTAGGGAGCCTTCGAGGCCGAGAGGAGGCGGACTTGGCCGGTGCCGTGGTGACGACCTTCTTACTCTGGCGAGGACTACTCGGCGTTCCTTTACGGGAGGTTGGCGTCGGCGGCGGTAGTGGTGAGTATCTTTTACTTTTGCTTGGTTTTGATTTTGAGGATTGCGACGAAAGATCATCGATTAACGAGAGCTATTGGTCTTTGCAGGAGGTTGAGGCGGCGGGCATCGAGCCCCCAGAGTACCCCGAGACCCTCGAGTACACTGACGCGACTGGGAGGACGACGATCTCCGAGTTGCGTGACTTTGACGTAGCTGTGAGGGGTGCTGGCCTAGACGACTGGCAGCATCTGATTCGGAGGGTAAGTCTCCGACTTGTATGACTTTTGTGTAAGAACACATTTGATTGAGTTTGCTCAATTTGCTGAGAATTTCTTTTGAAAATGCAGGTCGCGCCGTCCCGGTTCGTGGCGCTATGGAGGGTGGCCAACCGGCTACGAGCTACTGCCATCGAGGCACTCGTCGGTGGTCGAGGTCGTCAGGTATGAACCTTATTTGATTTTTGATTTTGATTTTTTTTTTTGATTTCCAATTTTGCTTGAACCGATTGACATGAGCCAATTCGTTGCTGTTTACAGGGTGACCGCGAGCTGGAGCGAGAGTTGTCCCAGTCTCGGGAGGAGACCGCTCGCTTGCTGAGGGAGCTCGAGGTTCGGGACGCCGAGATCGCCGTTCTGGTGGCGAGAGTTGCCGAGTTGGAGGGCGCCCAGCAGTAGCCTTGTGTAGTTTTGTAGACTTGTACATTCTGGACATTTGATTTTGAAACATTTTTGGACTCTGTTTGGGGCGCAAGCCCCCAGTTTTCTTGGACTTTTGGACTTTATTCGGGGCGCAAGCCCCCAGCTTGCTTGTAAATTTGTATATACGATGGCCTGAGTGCCTTTGCTGCTGGGTTGTGTTGCTTGTACCTGCAGGTTAGTTCTTGAACAGGTTTGGTAGACAACGGTATGCGCCGTCATGCTGCCGAAATTTACATGGAAATTACGCAAAACATACATTTTATATATATGGCCTTTAACCAGCGCAAAATGAGACTCAAAAGAGCAAAAAAATGCAAAAATGCAAAGCAAAAATTTTGTCGGAAATGACCGGACGGTAGGGAGGGTTACCCCCTAAAAAAAAGAAAAAAGAGAAATCTGTAAGTGTAAAAATGAAATGTTGAAATGAAAACAAAAGAAAATTATTTCCCAAAAAGAAAATGAAATTTACTTCCTAAAAAAAAAATGAAATTCATTTCCTAAGAATAAAAAGTTTGAGTGTCATGAAATGGCGAAGGTGTCGATGTCGCCTCGAAATGCGTGCCCGCAAAAATAGGAAACTTGAAACATGGTAAACTGCTCGTATAAAATCCCGTAAGAATAGGAAATTATTCGTTATAGAATTAGGAAAGATCCAAACGCGGAAATCACAGAAAGTGAGCCTGGGGAAGAGGCGCAGCATGAGCTGCGTCCCTTTGAAGAGGCGCAGCAGGCGCTGCGCCTGTTCCCAAGCCGGTCCGTTCTGGCGGATTTTTGGAAACAACAATTAGTATAAATAGAAGCGTCGACGGGGCGTTAATTTACACAATTCTTCCGTCTCTTCCTCGTCTATTCACATAAAACTCTCAAAATAAATCTTCAAGAGAAAATTGTCATCATGAATACTTTGGAGATCCGCTTGAAGGAATGGACCAACGAGTTTTCGAATATGGAGAAGCACGACATGGGTGCTTATAACCTTGGGTCTTTGTTGAGTTTGAAACTCATTAAGGTAGTAAAACCGTTCTTGGATGCTTGCCTTGACTATTGGGACCCGAATTATCATGTTTTCGCGTTCCCGGGAGGTGATATTTGCCCGTTTCCTGAAGAAATTGCTACTATTGGTGGGTGGGACCCCGAACATTTACCTGCCATTCCTTCCACTTCACAAGGGTATAAGAGCAAATTCAGAGACTTGCTTGGACTGACTAGACTTGAGGTGGATCGCTTAGTTACCCCGAAAGGCGTGAGAATGTTGGACTTTGTAGACCGATTCATTAACAGGGCCGACCCTACTGTTTCCCATGTTGCGGGAGGAGGGCATTTGGCTTTTGTTTGCTGCACGTGTATGTCTTCCAAGGACACGTCGATGAAGATTTGAGAGGTGATCCCCGTCTTTTGGGTCTTATTGAGCAAATGGAGTCGCGCAGAGCCCACTTGCTTGTGCTTAGGAGAGATTATCTTGGGTTTGGATAATAGGAAATCCAACCGCGATCTGCCGTTCTTGGGGAGTCCCGTCATTTTGCAGGTAAGAGACATCATTTTTTTTTTCTTTTCTTTTTCGTTTTTTTTTTTTCGTTTTTTTTTTTTTTTTTTTTTTTTTTTTTTTTTTTTTTTTTTTTTTTTTTTTTTTTTTTTTTTTTTTGGTTTGGTGTCTAATACCTGCTCTTGGTAGGTTTGGCTTATGGAACGGCTCCGATTGATCGAGCCCCCGGTTCATGCACTTTCCTATCATTCCCGTATGATTGCGATGAGGACGCGGTTGTACATGGTGGACTTCACCCGGGTCTGCGATTATTGGAAGAACAAGCTGAAAAGTGATGATGGTCCGTTGATTAGGTGGGTTGTACCGTGGTGGCACCTCAAGTCATCCTTTGGAGTGTCTTCTTTGGATCCCACTAGGTCCGTGCGCATTCCGGGATTGGAGTTCATGGTATGCATCTTTCCGGAAAGATTGATGAGGCAAGTTGGGTTGAAGCAGACGATCCCTAGGCTTGATACCGTCCCATGCATGCTATGGCGCTTACTACTACGAGAGCCGAAGAGAGTGGGCTATCAAATGGGCCCAAAGAAACATGTGGTTCTTGAGTTTCTCCGCCAATGCTTTGTGGGTGTCGGATTCTTATCTGAGGTGGAGAAAGGCTGCAACTCCGGAAGAACGCGAAAGACTGAGGAAACGCGAGCCTGTTGACTACAAGGTGCGCGAGGGAGAGAAAGAGAAGGAGAAGCATCGACGGAGGAGAGGGAGAAGAAGAAGCCGGGTTTGGTCATTCACCCTTCAAAGAAATCAAAGACTACTCCTGTTGCGGAAATGGTGGTTAGCAAGAATGGCGAGTCGGGTCTCGAGAAAGACCGTTGGTGATTAGGTCTGAAGTGGTGCAAGAGCGCCCGGCTCGAGGTCGTGACAAGAAATATGACAAGAGTGACAAGGGCAAGGGGAAGATGGAGGAATAGCCCGAGTCCTTATTTATTATTTGATTATTATTATTATTGTTGTTGTAATAAAAAGGAGGGATTTTTAGAATCCTAGCCTATTCTATTTTTATTATGTAACGTACTATTATTATTTAGAAATTGAATGAAATAAAAAGGTTAAATGGTTATGAAACCGTTGAGATTTTCCACTTATTATTCTTGTCGAATTTCAAATGCAATGCAGATGTCCTTCTATTTACATTTTTTTTTAGATATAATGGGTTGAATCCCGTGAAGGATTGCCTACGTATTCACTTAAAAAGCGAAATCAAACCCTTGCGCGTAGTTCAATTAAATGTAAAAGAATAATTGTTCGAAGCAAGAGCTTGTAATGAACATAGAAAATAAGCATGAGCTTTTGCTTACTCGAGAGGTGCGAATTTAGTTTATTTGATGATATGAGGATGACAAACTTGTCAAAATGCAAGAGCACAGTGACATTTAGCTTATTTAAGCTTGGCCAGGGGCCGTTTATTTAGTGCCACAAGAGCGACACATGGGTTTACGCGAGGCGCGTTTTTTGTCCTATTCTAGGCATAGTACCGTTTCAATTGGTCGAGGTTTGTGGGGTTTGAAAACTCATTTCCATCTAGGTCTGTGATTCTAACCGCACCTCCTGGGAGTATGGATTTGACTAAATATGGTCCGGCCCAATTAGGTTTGAATTTTCCCCTTGGGTCGACAGGTAAAAGAGCTCTAACCGATTTGAGTACTAAGTCTCCTTCTTTGATGTTTCTTGGCCTAACCCTTTTGTTGAAAGCTCGTTTGATACGGGCTTGATATGTTTGGACATTATGTAAGGCGCATAGCCTACGCTCATCCAGGAGGATGAGTTCTTCATACCTATCCTTCTTCCAATCGGCCTCCGGGATTTGGCTTTCTAGTAGAATACGCAAGGATGGTATTTCTAGCTCGACTGGTTGTACGACTTCCATGCCGTAGGTCAAATAGAAAGGAGTAGCCCCAGTGGGCGTCCTGACAGACGTGCGATACCCCCGCAAAGCAAAGGGTATCTTGCTTGGCCAATCTCTATAGTTGTCAGTCATTTTCTTGAGAATTGTGACAACGTTCTTGTTTGCTGCCTCTACCGCGCCGTTAGTCTGTGGTCTATAGGGCGAAGAGTGGTGATGCTTAATCTTGTATTTGGCTAGCAATTGCTCAGTTTCGGCTTGAAAGTGTGACCCATTATCGCTAATGATCTCATGTGGGCAACCATATCGACAGATGATGTTGTTTTGTATGAATTTGGCCACATTTTTAGCCGTAAGACCAGTGTAGGAAGCCGCTTCTACCCATTTGGTGAAATAGTCGATCGCCACTAAAATGAAACAGTGACCTCCTGTTCCGGCTGGGGTTATTTTCCCGATTATGTCAATTCCCCATGCAGAGAATGGCCAAGGAGATGTCATCGTGTATAGCAACGAAGGAGGGACATGTTGTACATTCCCGAAGATTTGGCAATCATGGCAGTGGCTCACGTATTTGATGCAATCGGATTCCATTGTGGTCCAATAATACCCTAAACGTGTGATTTTCTTTGCCATCATGGGCCCACTCATGTGAGGACCGCATTCTCCGTCGTGGACTTCTTCCATCACCTTTCGTGCCTGTGAATGATCGAGGCAACGTAGGACTACACCAAGAGGTGTTCTTTTGTATAGTTCTCCTTGCATCAGAATGTATTGGGAAGCTAATAGGCGTATAGCACGTTGTCCCCTTTTGTCCATGTCTGGTGGATAGGTACCATTAAGCTTGAAATTCAGGATTGCTTGGAACCAGGGTTCCTGTGCGATTTCCTCTTCATCGGTGATTTGATGGACGTAAGCCGGCTCTGACCGTCGTTCGATACACAAGGGCATTTCCACCATGTGATCTGGCATATTTATTAGAGATGCAAGTTTCGCAAGAGCGTCTGCAAATTGATTTTCCTCCCGAGGTAGGTGTAGGTATGTTACATGATCAAAGAATTGAGCGACTTGGTCTATCCTAGCCTGATAGGGTGCGAGGCTTTCACTTCGGATTTTCCAGGATCCTGTAACTTGGTTGATGATTAGCGATGAGTCCCCATGTACTCGGAGGTTTTTTGATGCCTAAGCTTACTGCCGCTTGTAGTCCAATGAGACAAGCTTCGTATTCGGCAGCATTGTTTGTCACCTCGAAGTCGAGTTTGACAAAGAATCGGCGTATGCTCACCTTCAGGAGAAATGAGCAACACTCCTATTCCGAATCCTCTTAAGTTTGATGCTCCATCAAAGTACAGATCCCAGGAGTCTACATCTGTTTGAAGTATATCCTCGTCGGGAAATGACCAAGTATCTATGGTTTGTGCGTCGTTGATAGGGTTTTCTGCGAAGAATTCGGCGACGGCGCGACCTTTTATGACTTTCAGTGGCACATATTTAAGGTCGAATTCTGGAGAGCATCGAGTCCATCTTGCCAGACGTCCGTTGAGGACGGGTTTCTCGAAGAGGTATTTGACTGGATCCATTTTGGAGTATATCTTGACGGAGTAGCTAAGCATGTAGTGACGTAGCTTCTTCGTTGCCCACACAAGAGCGAGGCATGTCTTTTCGAGTTGTGAGTATTTGCACTCATATTCCAGGAACTTCTTACTTAGATAGTAAATAGCTCTTTCTTCGCTTCCTACAGTTTGAGCCAACATGGCACCCATGGCGGTTTTCGTTACTGTGAGATATAAACCAAGAGGTTGATCTTGTTGAGGCGGCATGAGCACTGGTGGTTTAGCCAATATCTCCTTAATTCGGTCAAACGCCT
The DNA here is from genome assembly GCF_048544455.1 of Silene latifolia. NCBI lineage: Eukaryota > Viridiplantae > Streptophyta > Magnoliopsida > Caryophyllales > Caryophyllaceae > Silene > Silene latifolia. Next base: position 86,284,922 of record NC_133533.1, read on the forward strand.
TTTGACAATCATCATCCCACATGGTGTGGTCTGTTTTCTTGAGTTTCTTGAAGATAGGCTCGCAAATCATCGTGAGTTTCGATATGAATCGACTTATGTATTGTACTTTTCCCAGGAATCCTCTGACTTCTTTTTCTGTTTGAGGTTGTGGCATTTCGATCAGAGCTTTGATTTTGGAAGGATCTATTTCTATACCGCGTTGGCTAACGACATATCCCAGGAGTTTCCCAGATGTTACCCCAAATGTGCATTTCTGGGGGTTGAGTCTCATGTTGTACTTTCGTAGCCTTGCGAAGAATTTGCGAAGGTTTGCAATATGTCCCTCTCTTTCCTTGGATTTGACGATCATGTCATCTACATATACCTCAACTTCTTTGTGCATCATGTCATGTAGGAGTGTAGTTGTGGTGCGTTGGTATGTAGCTCCGGCGTTAATCAATCCGAATGGCATTACCGTGTAGCAATATGTTCCCCATTGGGTGACGAATGCGGTCTTGTGCATATCTTCCATGGCCATCTTGATTTGGTTATAACCCGCATATCCATCCATGAAGGATAGTAATGCGTGGTGCAAAGATTGTCTACCAATATGTCAATGTGAGGTAGAGGAAGTCATCTTTCGGACTTGCTTTGTTCAAGTCCCCGAAATCAACACACATACACGGATTCTCCCATCCTTTTTGGGCACGGGTACTATGTTAGCTACCCAGTCAGAATACTCGGAAACTTTGATGAACCCGGCTTTGAATTGCTTGTCCACTTCTTCCTTAATCTTTAGAGCCCATTCTGTTCTCATTCGTCAAAGCTTCGTTTTGGGTTTGAAACCCGGCTTAATTGGAATCCTATGTTCGGCGATATCCCTGTCGATCCCTGGCATGTCTTTGTAGGACCAAGCAAACACGTCTTTGAATTCATTTAGGAGGTCTACTAAATCGGCCCGTTCGGTAGAGCTCAAGGTAGTCCCTATCCTAAGTTCTTTGGGTTCTAGTTCGGTTCCAACATTGATGGGTTTGGTGTCCTCTATTACAGGTCCCCCTTCCCCTTCCTGTAGTATTTCTTTGGCTACGTAGGGAGGTATTTCGGTCAAGTCGGGGTCTTGGTCATCCTAGTATCATCGTAAATGAATTGCACTCAAGATAACACAAAGAGTAAGCGGAACCCGATTTATTCATATTAAGATTTGAGTAAAGTTGAAACAAAGAAGCCAACTGATCCATGGTCCGTGGCGGCAAAGGGACAAGAATGGTGGGGCATTTCCCGAACTACCGTGACTACTCGAGGCTAAGCTAGGAGAAACAAAGGGAGTGGGGATGACAACAGGAGTAGATTCTCTAATGACTCCTCTAGACTCTGACTCTGACTCTGACTCCGACTCCGACTCCGACTCGAACTCGTCGTCTTCTGGTTCTCCTTTGAACATCTCTCCTTCTCCATTAGTGAGCTTGAAGAGTCTTCCTTGGTTGTTGGTCCATTTAATAGATTTTCTCCATCCTTTCGCTTTGCTTTGTGTCGATTTCGTGATCAACGCGGTGGGGTTGAAGCGATCGTCTGAAGTATCATAGTAATGATCTCATCTGCGCGGCCCTAATGAATCGATCTTCTCCAAACAATAGGCTAACAGCTTGTTCGTCGAAGCAAGGTGCTTGACGGGTTTTGACGGTAGGAACCGTTTCGGGAGGAATGAAGTAGCAATCGTGAAAGATCTCGATTCCGGCTAACTTCCTCTCAAGATAATGCCAAGGTTCGGGAAATCCGTGAAAGAGTTCTGAACTTCCTTCTTGAACGAAGTACCCATTCAGAGTGGGGAGATATGGCCTCATTTGGACTCCCACGTGCTTGCGATTTTGGACTTGAGCGAGCATTTCGAGAACTTCTTCTTTTGTGGGTTTGTACCCTAGTCCAAGTGGTATCCTTGTCGAGTTGCCTTCCTTGTATGGTGCGAAGGTGTTCTTCCGAATTGGGTTTAAAGGCATTCCAGGGAAGTATCCCTGGGATTTGAGTATGTGGTTGACCACCAAGTTAGAGTAGGGATTATAGTATAAGGGTGCCAACTCACTTTCTATGACGTTTACACTTTGGAAGCCCCCAAGTTCGTATACGGGATCCGCAAGGACTTGATTGTTTGATTGCTTCTCGATTATTGCCTTGATGGGTGACGAAATGATCGTCACGACTTTGCCATTTAGTGGGATCTTGATCTTTTGATGAAGGGTGGATGTTACCGCTTTGGAAGCGTGAATCCAAGGCCTTCCTAGAAGTATGTTGAATGAAGCTTCGATGTCCACTATTTGGAAGTTAATCTTTCGTTCTATCGGCCCCGTGGCTATGGTTAGGTTAACAAGTCCTACCACTTTTCGTCGCGTACCGTCATATGCACGAACACCTTGATTTGTAGGAGTCCAATCCGACTCCTTCATGCCTAGTTTGTATGCCGTTTTGAGGGGTATGACGTTGACCGCGGAGCCATCGTCTACCAAGGTCATTGGCACATTTTTCTTTAGACAAATGACAGTGATGTATAGAGCAAGGTTGTGACTAGCGCCAAAAGGTGGCAAGTCTTCATCCGAGAAAGTAATAGGATTACTTAGCTTAGGTGATTCTTGGAAGACCAAATTGACTATATCTTCAGGAGTGGAGTTATGTGCCACATTCAATTTGGCCAAAGCTTGCAGTAAAGCTTGGCGATGTGGAAATGAGCTTGCCACTAGTTGCCAGACTGAAAGATCAGCCTTGGTTTTCTGTAATTGCTTGAGCAAATGATCAGTGGGGTCATCTTCGTTGTCATTTGGGGTGATGACGTTGGTTGGACCGTTTTGAGTAGTGCTTTGATATGGGCGACCCGAACGAGTTAGGTGATCCACATCTTGGTCTTCACCATTTTGGACTATTTCCTTGACTAAGGAGTTTTCAATGAGATATTCGTCTTCATCATCATCGGCCCAAACCCCATTGACTGCAGCTAGTTCCTTCATTCTCATGATATCACTTTCTAGTCGTATGATTTGATCGACTAGTTTATCGACCACGGTGACTACTTCTTGCATAGTGGCATTTTGAGAGAAGATCAATGGTACGCGTTCTTTAGGTATTGCATTGGGATTGCGCAAGGCCGTTACCATGTTTTCTAGTTCCCATACTTGTCTATCTACATTCCTTGCCCATGTGATGAAGTCGGAAATGGTAGGGGAGATAGTGGAGTAGAGCCTTTCTTTCTCAATTGCATGAATTTCATTTTCGGTGGGTGAAATGAGAATTGAGCAATCTAGGGTAGATTCGTCACTTGTAATCACTAGAACTCCAAGAGGATTCTGAGTGTTGTTGGGCTTACCTCCTGGTGGAATTGGAAGTCGACCATCTTCAATCATATCTTGAAGCACGTGTTTCAACTTGTAGCATTTTTTACGTGTCGTGCCCTTTGCCCCTATGGTATTCACAGTACGAATTTTCATCCCAAAACTTGGACTTCTTTTCGGGTTCGGGAGTAGGTCCAATGGGTTGGAGTTTACCTTGCTTCATTAGCCTTTTTAGAGCGTTGGAGTACGTATCCCCAAGGTTTGTGAATTTCCTTGGTGGAGTAGTTTTCTTGGATGGCTCGAGAAGGTTAACTTCGTCGGTCTTGCTAGTAGAGCCGTATGAACGACTTGTGGACCCTTGATATCCTCGACCTACCGTTTTGGACAAGAGTCCTTTGCGGATGTCATCTTCAATTCGTGTCCCTAATACGGTTAAGTCCTTGAAAGTCTTGATGTTTTGATATCTCAAATGGTTGGCATATATGGGCTTGAGATTATCCACAAACGTTTCCACAAGAGTAGCCTCATCCGGGCGTTCAACTAGTTGAGTACTAGTCTTCCTCCACCTACTTAGGAAGTCGGTGAATCCTTCTTTGTCATTTTGGGTAAGAACCTCTAGAGTACGCATGTTGACTTGGATCTCGGCATTATCCGCGTATTGTTTCGAGAACTCGATTGCGGCGTCTTCCCAAGTAGCGACCTTCTTGTGATCTAAAGTGTAGAACCATTGCTTCGGAATGGTGTCAAGAGATGAAGGAAAGATCCTTAAGAACATCTCGGGTTTGATGCCTTTGATAGACATGTAATCCTTGAAGGCACGGATGTGGTTCAAAGGGTTCTCATGTCCTTTAAACTTAGGGATATCCGTCATGCTAAAGTTAGTTGGCAATTTGGAATTGACGGCTTCATACTTGCGATTGTTTTCCCTATAAATGTCATCCCCCTTAAGGTACATCAATTGCTCCTCTAGGTATTGGAGTCTTTTCTCGGCTGCAGTTGTCCCTATGATAGGATTCTCATCCCCAGACTCGTCATCGGAGAAACGTAGTACTTCACTTTTAAGGGGAGGCAACCTTCCCTCTACATCAAAGATACGGCCTTCGATGAGCTCAAGGCGGTCATAGGTTTGGTTTTGGGTAACTTGCATTTGGGCTAGCGCGGCTAGGATTCGATCATTACTATCTTGAATTTCTTTGGAGATTTGTTTCTTCACTTGATCCGGGCATCTTGGAAACTGGATAAGAGATCGGCGACGAATCAAAACACGATCGACCATTCTATCACACTTGCTAAAAGAGGAAAAGTTTTGACTCGTGAAGTGGGTGTGTGCCACTTGTGTTGAGTGGATTTTGAAGAAAGACAAGGTCTTTGAAAATGTGTGTCCTAGTCAACTGTAGTGTAGTTGTAGGAGTGGACTCGAAGTGAGGTTTGAAATGGGCTTGTGGCCCGAATTTTGACACGACGAACGGACAGGGTTTTGACCGGATTTTGCGCTAATTGAAGGCCTTTCTTTTTTTTTTCGAAATTTTTGTTTTGAAATTGGGTTTTGATTTTTGAAAATTCGTCATGATTTGTTTAGAAATGGTGATCACGTAAGGTTTACATATTTATACAAGCATTATAACGGGATCTTTGAGTGCATTTAGAAGGGTTTTGGTTTAAAGGGTAGGTTGCCATACCGAACCATCAAACCCGAAGTCTGTGGAGAGGCTCGTGCCAAACAAGAGTAAGGCCGATTCCTAGTCCATTTCCTCAAGTAGTGAAGGCCCTTGATATAAACAAGAGTAAGCATCATGGTATGGATGACGTCAATCGCTATCCATCCTTAGGCCCAAATAAGAATTAGGACCGTTTAGACGGGACGATTGGTCGAATGGGTTGGGTTGGGCCTAGGAAGGCCGAATAAACGATCTAGGAAGACCGAGTTATGAAAACCGACAATTGTCTTGTACAAACTTATTCCCTAACCTTGTTCAAGTTTCACCCTTGCTACACGTAAGTGTATCTTGTCCCAGGAGTCGCCAAAGCGTGGACAGCGGGGGCCCACGGGGCGCTTGGGAGGAAAAGAGAAACAAGCGTTTGAATTTTTGTATGGAGTCGCCACCAATTTTTATGGGAAATTGGAACCGTTCGAATACCTCGTGTCATGTCTAGACACAAAGTAAAGACATGAACACTAAGCAATCGTTACCCTTAGCATTCTATGTCTAGAATGACTCTCGTGGATGCCAATGAACACGGGTGTTCACAGATATCTGGAGTAAGGGGTGAGGGTACGTATTAGGAAACTCTTTTGATCGAACACCTAATCCCGCCCGCCTCGATAGCGGCCTCTACTAATGATTAGGGAAGTTATTCGTACTTGATATATCGTCGGCTATATGCATGCAATGCAACATCCAAGTCTTAATCCTAGCATGTGAGAATTAGACTAAGTCGGTTGACATGTAATTTAGCATACAATTGGGTCGAAGTTGGATTTAATGCTCATTTACATGTGAAAACATACAAACAATAAAAGAAATACAATAATTATAAATTACAATAATGGAAATTACATTAATTACAACGGATTAGGCGATTTATGTCGAAAATACCTTTAAAACGGATAATTTGGGAAAAAGAATAAAAGAACAAAAGAAAGAATTAAATGAAATAACGAACAGGAATTAGCGTGATATTACGGATAATAGTTAGTTAATACGTAGACTAATTAAACTAGGTCATGGCAGAAACGGAGTTCAGGGACAGAACTCAACCAGGAACAGGCGCAGCAGAGCTGCGTCCTTTGGAATAGGCGCAGCAGACGCTGCGTCTGTTCCCTGGCTCAGTTCTGGCTGTGAAGCCGTAATCGCAAGCCGTTAATGTCGATTGGTGATTTAAAGGATTAATTGATGATATTTACTCGGATAAAAGTGATTAACAGGTTAATTACATGTGAATGATGGCCATAAAAGCGATAAACATGAATGATACGGATGTAAACGAATTAATTACATGAAATTATGATGAAAATATTAATGAGTCCTCTGTTGAAATAAGTCAATTAGGCTAAATATGACGGATATACAACGAATATGCGAATAAGCAGATGAAAACTATATCGATGGCGAATTCCAGAAACTCAATATGAACAAATTGAATCTCTAAAATCCGGGTTTGAATTTAATGACGAAAACCCGCAAATATGAATTAATTAGGATTTAAGTCGGATTTATGATAAATAAAACATATTAATGAATGATGATTAAAATATACATGTGAATTATCAGTGACGATTATATCAAAGAATTAACGGACGAACAAATAACAAATAAAAAGAAAGAGCGAAAATACAGAGGACGAGGAAGAAGAAAAGAAAGAGGCTGCGCTCCTCACGAAGAGGCTCGCGCTCCTTCAAGAGCGCGGCGATTCTTTGCGTCTTTTCTCGGCGTCATCTCTCGGAAATCCGCAAAAACAGAGTTTTAAAGCACGGTTTTAGAAATCGGTTTTAATGGTGTTTTCGACATAAATCTTACAATGGTGATACGATAAATAAAATACAATAAATAAAAGAGGAATTATACACCCTCAGACTTACATGTTGACGAAACGAGATGAACTAAGATATCGATTAGTGATGCTCGACGCGAATGCAAAGAGAGTGCCCTCGTAAGAGGAAAACGATTGATTAATTAAATTGATTGAGTGTAGTTGGTCAAATAGGTCGGTCATGCAACGGAGAGGCTGGTACCCGGAAAGATCCGAGCTTACGTGGTCGAAAGTTCAAGCACGTAGGCGCCAATTAGTAAGAACAAAGTCTAGAATGCAAAGGGAGAAGAGAAGGGCGGACACTCGCGTGAGAAATATGAGGAACGAAGGCTCCTATTTATACTAATCACACGACGGAATTAGGGTTTCGGAGACTCTTTGGTAGTGAATCTCGGAAAGATATGAAAAAGATACGTAAGACATGCAGAAAAGGGCCTGGGAAGAGGCGCAGCAGCCACTACGTCTCTTGGAAGAGGCGCAAAGACTGCTGCGTCTATTCCCGGAGGTTTCCTCTTTGAAGAAAGATTTCGCGTTTGAGTTATGGTAGGACGGAAATAATTCGATTATCTTATGAATATTACGGGATATTATTTGCCAAAAGATAAAATTTATGAAATATGGAATAGAAATATCCGGAACATTCCAGAATATTCCGACTCGGGATTTAACAGTTATCAGAAAATGGAGACGGTTTTTAACCCGGACTCCGAATGTACTCTAATTACTGCCAAAACGACCGTATCGGGACGTAGATGACAACTAAGAGGTCGACATTTAATATTTGAGCAATCACTTGACGATAAACTTACGAACTGTCACAAATCGTTCCGCGTATCAAACATGCGGCCCAATCATCACCGGGTGGTTTGCGGGAGGTGCAGAAATGAGGTATCTACACGAGTACGTTGAAATACGGAAATTATAAATTGAATTTAAATGCTTAAGAGTTGAATCTGAAGGGTGTCCTAGGCGAGCATGTCACAAGCTGCTAGGAGACGAGTTGGTTATGGTGAAGGCGTGAGGTCGAGTGTTGGTTGGTTGCCATTGATAAACGCCATCTTTGAACGGTCCTTGAAGCAGAATCTCACCCGTGACTTGGTCCTTAAAACAAAAAAAAAGAGGGTGAGAAATAGGCAATAGCACGATTATCAGCACAAAATTGCGAAACTGATAAAAGATTACGAGCAATGGTTGGGACTACAAGAACGTTATTAAAATGAAGAGTACGAGAGGTAGAGGAGACAGTGAAGGAACCGTGGTTTGTGATGGGAAGAGCAGACCCGTCACCTATAATAAGATCGTCTGGGCCATCATATGGACTGTGAAGAGCGAGGTTGTCGAGGTCGTTAGTGATGTGGTTGGAGGCACCACTATCGACGAGGTAGGAAGAGGTGGATATTGGCGGTGGCATGGTGGTTGTGTGAGCATGGGGTGGGTTCTGTTTTTGTGGTGGTGGGAACACAACAGTCGGGTAGTCACGACGGAAGAATGGGCAATCACTGATGACATGACCAGTCTGACGGCAATATTGGCAACGACCTTTAAAAGGGCGCGGGTTGGAATTGGTGTTGGACGAACCAGAGTGAGTTCGATTTTGGGTGTTGGTGTAGTTGGTGTTGCGGTTTTGGTTGTTGTTATAGGTGTGGGATTGGTTGTTATTTTGGCGAGAGGTATGACCTTGGTAGCCACGGTAGGCAGCGTGTGCTGACGAGTGAAGGGCGAGGAAGTTGTGTCGGGTGTGTCATGATTGACAGTGAGTTCATGTTGTATAAGACGTTCGTGGAAGTCTTCAAAGGTAATGGGTGTATCACGGGCTCGAACCGCATCGATAACATTTTTATATGAATCGACAGGGAGACCGAGAATGATTTGGTCAATGATGTCCTCGGCATCCATGGGTTTGCCGAGGTGGGCCAATTGGTTAGTGTAGGTTTTGATGGCAAGCATATAGTCTGATATGGAGCCGGCTCCGAGTTTGGTGGTACGAAGCCGTTCTTTAATTTGGCGAATGTGTCCACGAGATGGGTTAGCATACGTGGTTTCTAGAGTTTTCCAAGCCTCGTGAGAGGTATTGGCGTCAAGGATGACGGGAGAAACCGAGTCAGTAAGAGTACCGGCTAGGGCTCCAAGGATAAGATTGTCTTGTTTGAACCAAGTGATGTAAGCTGGGTTCGGAGTTGGGGTCGGGTTAGGTTTGTCTGTGGTGGCTGGTGGGGTGGTTGTGAGTGGTGGTGGTGGAGGGTTCGAACCATCAAGGTAGGAGAATTGACCGTAACCGCGAAGCAGCCGTGTAATCTGAAACTGCCAGGTACGGTAATTCAAGGGTGTTAATTTGATGCAATTTGGGAATGAAATGGAGATGAGAGGTTTCGTTGGTTCGTCACTGTTGGGAATGAGCGAGTTGTGTTGGTTGGACATGGTTATTGCGTGAAGGAAGAACGAGGATGGTAAGGATCGATAGGGATCGTGATACCATATAAGATTTAAGGAAGGTTTGTTTATTGATGACTGTCAATTAGAGTATACATGGTGGTATTTATAATACATGGAGTAATAACCTAATGCCTAGAGATAAGCTAACAGAAAGATACAGTGAGTGGGATACATAGCTATTAACTAGGAGTAAGACTAGGAACAACTATTGACAAAACAATATTGACTAGACTAGAGATATGTACGACAATATTGAAGACTATTTCTTTGTTTGGTTAACAGGTTTTACATGTAAATTAGCAAAGAAATGTTGTCAAATAATGGATACGTGAAATCGGGAATTGTCTTGGTTAATAGCATCCACCTCTCGGTTTATTGCCAACCATAAAACAGATCCTAGAGGCTTTCGATCTTACTAGGTCGTCTTACGATTCATGCTTTGTCTAATTCCCCATCCAGCTTTCGGTCTTTAGACGGAAATTTACATAGTATAGTCTAATAACCATGGCCATCGATCAAAGACTAACAAATGATGATACAAGCAAAGAATAGAGACAAGTATTCGGTATTCATGAAACCCGATTCAACAACAAGTTTATGCTAATCTAACATGCTTCTCTTATTCCCTAGATATGTAAACTAATCACACATGATAATAGATAAATTAGTTACTAACAAATATGTAAACAATTGCATAATAAGAAATTATAACAATGAAATGAAATGAACAAAATTAGAGAAGAGAAATAAAGAAATACCAATGAAAAACTTGAACAAGAACTAGGAAATTAGAAGAACAATTGCTAGCATAAAAACCGATTCAAAATGTAAACTTGCAAACTAAACTGTTTATGTAAATTATTGGAAATGTAAACTAGTGTTTCTAAACCCTAAAATAATAAGGAAATGATGAATAAAAGATGTCTTGTCTAAATAATAAGTTAGGAATATGTAGAGGAAGGCGGAAACTGAACAGTCGTTAGCTCAGCAACCCTTGGGTGTCGGGGTTACAAATTACAACCCCTATCAGGATGTAACAAATCCCTTTTTTGAGATTTATTTCAAATTCACATGAGCGAGCACGCTCATGTCCCATGGGGTAGGTGTTGTCGCATGGGGTCACGAATGGTCCATGAAAAAGCATTATAACATCGTCATAACTTGTTTATACGAGCTCGGAATGACTTGAAACTTGTTCCCGTTGACTCGGGACTTATACGACTTTTGCACGCCCTCCTAAGCTCATGTACTCGTCACTTGTAGCCTTGTCTTGGTAGGTATCCATCCAAGTATAGGAATTTGTCGTAAAAACGGCCCAAATACTACAAATGACATTAAAACACAAGAACACTTCCAAAGACGGTATTAGCTCATCAAATCACTTCTAGAAGTGGATAATTAAGATGCAATCGAGCTAATTAATGGGAGGGAAAGTATATATAAATGGGACACATCAGTCATGTTATTTTAGATTAAAGTCACTCTCTTTAAATTCAGTGTAATTTTGATAAGTTCAGTTAAGAAAAGTTAGCCTCTTATAAGTTAAGCTCAGTTCATATAAATTCTAAAAAGTTAAGCTCCTATACTTTCACTTTAGAAAAGTTAAGCCCATACAAGTTTAGTTCTGAAAAATTAAGATCTTATAAGTTTAGTTCAGAAACGTTAAACTTGTATAATTTCAGTTCAGCTTTTATAACTCTCCACTTGAATTCAGGTCTTATAAGTTCAGGAAAATTAAGCTCTTATAAGTCAGCTTAGCTCTTATAAGGACTGAGCAGAAAATCCAATTATTTGATCCGAGAATTAAGTTCTCTATACTAGATCCGAATTTTTGTTTCTTTGAACCTGGCATAGATATTAATTTAAAAACGATATCCAATCCGAGATTACAATTTTTTACTTTTTACTTCCTCCCATCCAAACCAAAGGTAAAACTTGCTTTTTGGCACTATTCATGTTTGTAAGGAATCTTTGATATTATTCTTAATCTATAAGACAAGATACGGTCATGAGAGACCTTGTTTGATTTATCGTCATGAATGCTATAAGAATATCAAATTTTTATAATTTTTAATAACATGTAACTAAAGATATTCAGGTTGCAAAAAGTGTCTCGGCAAGTGTGATAAATCAAGTGTTACCTTTGGTTTGGATGAGAGGGAGGATTAATTTTTCTTGTATTTTATTAGTATAATTTTTTGATTTTAAGAGTGTATTAGAGTGTCTTACTTATATATATAATTTCTCTATTATTTTAATTTTTCTCTATTATTTTTTGTATTGAAATGTTCCATTTTAATCAAGAACATGTAAATGATTCATAAATTTTTTATAAACTGAAATCAACGTTATTTTAACTTGCTTGCAAAAAGAAGTTTTATTGAACTCGACTCTCTATGTGATACAACCACCTAAAGTAAGTTATTTTTAATTTTTATTTTAAGAAAATGTAAATGATTAATTAAAAATTTTATGTGATGCATTTAAGCCAGAGATCTCGAGATCATTGAAATGGAAAACAAAGCAAATAATTGAGTAAGATGGCGAAATTCCTAAAATACGGACATTACAATATTCATCACTTAAGTTCAAATCCATCACCAATAAAATTTTCCTTGCGATCTCTTTACACCAAAGATAAATATGAATAACATACAGCATGTGAAATAATAATAAACTAGAATAGACAAATGGAGTAATAATCACGCTGAGATGCAAATCCAACCCCAAAACAATAAATGTGGAACATGCTGCGTCAACTTCAATCGATCATAGCTCCAGTTCTAGACATTTTGATCTGATAACTGAGAATCTTAGAGTGAGTACGTTTTGTGACTTTGTCGTCTTATTTCAACAAATTAATTTGTAACTTTTCTCAATTACATACAGTAGAAACTATAGTAACCAAAAACTCGTTATTATTTAGTACTTAGGTAGTATCCGCACTTTTGCACTACTTATATTTGAAAATTTTATTATTAGGAGTATAATTGAACAAAAATAATATAATTTTTATATGACATTTAATATCTTTAGTTATAAACAAAAATAATTAATATTCTCAACTCTTATTTTCTTAGGTTTAACTTCAATATTTTAAAATAAAATACATACAGTTTTAATTATAACTAATACTCTCTCCATTATTCTTTATATGCATTTTAGGTAATTAAAAATTTTACTCTTTATATGTCGTTTTACATTTCCTATGAACTTTCTCTCTTATTGGAATTGTAAATTAATTATGGATCCTTAATTACTTTTTTTTTTATTGGTTTACAATAAAGAAATCCATTATGAGTTGTAAAATGCCAACCATTTTGCTCATTCCAAAGCTCTATTTAAATGCTTAATTAATGTCATTATCACACTTAATCCATTTTCTTAATAGTTGTGTTTTTTTCTAAAACGACATATAATAAATAATGGAGGGACTAAGTGATAGTTCTACTCATGATAAACGTTATTATATAAATAATTTTGACTTATCAAATATCATATTAATTAAAATAAATGTATTCGAATCATTAAGTTCTTTTGTTAGATCATTTCACGATACGTTATGATCCAAATCAGTTAATATTGGTTCAAAAAGATGTGAATATAATTTGATGCATTTTTCAATTTTTAATGTATAACGTTTGATATTTATGTATCAAACATATAGGGCAAAACTTAACTTATTCGAATGTTTTGGTTGTGTATGTCTTGCATATGCTATCTGTCAAACAACATATTTTTAAGAAATTTGCACCTTTTGTCTTTTGAAACAACTACATATAAAATAGGGTTAATTGATAAATAAAGCAATATAAAGACCTTTTTTCATAATCAGTACCAACATAATCAATAATTAGTAATCACTAATCAGTACCAAAATATTAACTTTTTCTACGATAGGGATCATGTCGCCTGAAAATCCCATCTTAACCTACTCGAAAAAGTATTTAATTTGTCCAATATAATTTTTTCATTATCACATCATAAAAACTTATCTTTTAGTAGTTATATTTAAATTTTGTTTTAATTCAACACAATGATTTTTCCAACTATATTTTTCTTGACGGATATAATGGTCCAAGTATTATAACTTTCTCAAAATAATGTTTTTCTTTAAGTAAATGTAAAGCATTGTGAGACACTCACTTTAATCATCTATACATATCAAAATATTTCAATAAATATAATGGAAAGTATACTCAATTTAAAATATTTTTCGAAATAAAGGTAATGATTTACATTTTAGATAAATTTTTATCAATTTTTTTTATATAAATTTAAAATCAAATCACCGTAATTGTTATATTTAATTTTATAATACATTTATTAAGCTCTAATTAATATTTTACTGAGATTTATGTAGCATTTATTATGTTTATATTTAATGTTCACCAGTAACTAATACTTATATTTAATCTTTGGGTTGACACGTGTCGCATCCGTTTCATCCATTATATATATATATATCAATATATATATATATATATATATATATATATATATATATATATAGAGAGAGAGAGAGAGAGAGAGAGAGAGAGAGAGAGAGAGAGAGAGAGAGAGAGAGAGAGAGAGAGAGAGAGAGAGAGAGAGAGAGAGAGAGAGAGAGAGAGAGAGAGAGAGAGAGAGAGAGAGAGAGAGAGAGAGGTTCTCATAAGTCCCTTACATCTTATGAGTCCCTAAGTCCTTATAAGGACCATAAGATGGAGGGGATGGATGGTTGAGATTAGATCTCAATGGATGGCCAAAAATTCATCTCCTCTAATTAGCACCTCATTGCAATTAAATTCCTCACTAATCCATTCTTCACTCATTATCAATAACTTCTTCCTCACTAAACATTCATCCCTCATTATCACAACCTCCTTCTATCTCTCTACATTCTCTCTCATTTTTCTCTCAATAAACAAAATCAAAACAAAAACAAATTTGAGGAAAAAAAAACTCCTCCGTCCTTCCTCCTCCTTCCTGCTGCCGCCAACCACCACACCTCCGCACCAGACCACCGTCACCAACGCCCCTTTGTCCATCCCTGCTGCCACCTGCCGCACACGCCACCACCAACACCGCACACAACCACACACCACCGCAACAACCTTCACTCACAAAACCCAGCACCACCACCACCGACATCACCAACCACACTCACGACCTCACCACCACTCACGTTCCTCCGTCCTTCCTGCTGCCGCCAACAACAACAACCCCGCACCAGACCACCGTCACCAACAACAACACCCAATCGACGCCCCACGACCACCACACGCCTTCCTCCCGCCGCCCCGACAACGAACAACCATACCACAGCACATGCCCGACCTCCACCATTGTTCTCCTCTTAAATGTCGACACTCCTCCGTCTCCTCTTTTCTCCTTAGATTTGTTTTTATTTCAGATCTATATTTTTTTTAAAATTATTGGATTGAAGGTCTTTGTTTTGTTTTGATTTGTTCCTGCGTATGGGTCTTTGTTTTGTGTTTGTTGTCTATTTTTTGTATTTTTCAGATTTTCATTCATTGGTTTATTGTTTTTTTTTTTTTTTTTTTTGTGTGTTGTTATGTAGTTAGTATGTTGTTATTATTTACTTATTTTAGTGTCTTGTTTTTTTTAGATCTAGTTTTTATATTTTTAGATATGTTTTAAATTTTTCATATTTTTTTCATATCTATTGGTTTTAGATTTGTTGATTATAATTTTTCAGATTTATTTGGTTTTTATAAAAGTTACCCTATTTACGACGAAAGTTATACCCTTAAAACATTAAAGTTATACTATTTACGACTAAAGTTATACCCTTAAAACATTAAAGTTATACTATTTACAACTAAAGTTATACCCTTAAAACATTAAAGTTATACTATTTACGACTAAAGTTATACCCTTCAAATATTAAAGTTACACTATTTACGACTAAAGTTATACGCATAAAGCACAAATGTTATAGATCTATTTTATATAACTCAATTTGTATATGTTTTTTTAGTATTTGTGTTTTGGTGTTGTTGTGAGACGGTTTTTTAAATTTTTAGTAATAAATTAAATTTTTATTTTTTATTGTTAATTTTTTTTTGATGAATCATGATTTTGTTATTTGTTTTTTTTTGTTATTGTTATTTGGATTTTTTTGGTTTTTTCTTAGATTTACGGGTTTTTTTGTTAGATGAACGGGTTTTTGTTAGTATGGATTAAAGTACTCCATATTGATTTTTAGTATTTTGGTTTTTTATTTCTCTTTTTTTAAAGTTCCATATTTTGTGCTAAAGTTATACAATAATCAAAATAAAGTTATACTATTAACTTCAAAAGTTATACTATTTACGACTAAAGTTACACCCTTTGTACTAAAATTACAAAAAATCAACATAAAAAGTAAAATGGAGTCTACTTTTTTGACTTATTGGTTAATTTTTGTTCACAATTTATAATGTGTAACTTTAGTGTTTATTATGCGCAACTTCAGTGGCATTATGTGCAACTTCAATAGCAATATGTGTAAAGTTATACAATCTTGGACTAAAGTTATACAAAAAATGAATGAAGTTATACTATTATAGACTAAAGTTACACGATTTTGGACTAAAGTTATAAGTTTGTTGGACTAAAGTTATACGTTTGTTGGACTAAAGTTATAACGATTTTGGACTAAAGTTATACGATTTTGTACTAAAGTTACACAATTTTGGACTAAAGTTACACTCGTAAAACAAAATTGGACTAAAGTTACATAAAATTATATAAAATTCCAATTAACTTATCAAAAATGACTAAAGTTATACAAAAATGGATTAAAGTTATACAAAAATGAGCTAAAGTTATACAAAAATGGACAAATATGGACTAAAGTTATACAAATAAGGACTAAAGTTATACAAAAATGGACTAAAATTATACAAAAATGGACTAAAATTATATAAATATGGACTAAAGTTATACAAATATGGACTAAATTTATATAAAAAATACTTATATAAATTCAAATTTATAGTGTTGATTTTTATTTGTTATTTTTTGTTGTTAAACTTATATTTTTTTGTTGTTATACTTAATATTTCATTTGTCAACAAAGAGCAATGAGAAAACAAAAGTTATACTTTCATTGAAGTTACACACATTCCTACTGGAGTTATACATTCATTGAGTAGAAGTCACTCATATCGTTACTAGAGTTATACATTCATTGAGTAGAAGTTCAACACATTCCTAATGTAGTTATACACTCATTGGGTAGAAGTTACACATATCCGCGCTGGAGTTATACATTCATTGAGTAGAAGTTACACATATCCTTACTGCAGTCCTATTGTAACTTTAGTCCATTATGGTGTAACTTTAGTTCATAACAGTATAACTTTTGTCCATAACTGTATAACTTTAGTCATTTTATATCATTTTTATATAAAAATGTGAAATATAAGATTAAAATCAACAAATTATAAGAATTTTTATATATCTAAGATTAAAACAACAAATTTTATGAAAAATATTTTAGTAGATCTTAAATGAAAAAAAAAGTATCTCACAAAAAAAAACGAGATTTAAAAACCCGAAATCTTTAAAAAAAATATATATAATAAGAAGAGATTTGAAAAGAATAAATAACAACAAAAACCAACAAAAATTAACAAATAAAATAAATCGACCCCAAACAACAAATTTAACACAAAACTACGGAAAAAAAGTGACTAAAAAAACCGAAACGCAAAACGGAAAAAAAAAACGAATTTATAAAAGTTACCGGTGGCGGCGGTGGTGGGAGTGGGTGGTGGGTGGCGGTGTGGGTGGGCGGTGGGTGGTGGTGTCGGGTGGGGTAGTGGTGGGTGGTGGTGAATGAAGAAGAGATGAATGAATGATTTATTTGGGTTTTGTATTTTTTTGGGTTTTTTTAGAGAGGAAGGAGAAGTGAGATGTAGAGAGAGGAGAAGAGGTTGTGATAATAATGAGATGATGAATGATTAGTGAGGTAGGTTAATTGAATTTGTAACACCTCCATACTCCGAGTGCCTTACCAGGACCACTCAGGTATAGAGATGTTACCATCTCGGTTGCCCGAGGCAATGATAATCATAAGACAATAACGAAACAACATTTAAATAGTATAACTTTAGTGAATAAAATACAATCCAAAACTAAATACCAAAATACGGTTACATGTTCTCAAAACCAATTGTCTACTCAACTAAATGAAATGTTTAATAAGCTAATCATGCTACAACGGAAGACTCTATCATCTGACGGTGGCACATCCCAGCTATCCCATGTAACTCGACTCATACCTGCTCAACAACTGCTCACCATCCCCGAATGGATCACCACAGTTTTTAAAACAATAAATGAGGTCAGTACTAATCACACAATTTATATAAACTAACAACATAGTAAACAAACAGCTCAATCATCACAGATATACTCTGAACTCCAATCCCAACTCCACAATCCTGACTACACACTAAAGTGTGTAGCCCTGCTAGAGTGCCCATCGCAACAAGTCACTCCACGCCGCCAATGGGGGACCGCAACCGTACCCACCAAATTCCCGCTCATCTCCGTCGAGCGATAAACCCAAATTCCTTAATGTGCACATCCCTCCTGTGGCGGGTTCCACATGAGGCTAATAATGGGCGTGAAGCCACTCCCGCAAGTGACTCCACTCCGCCAGGGACACGCCCCGAAGACCACAGACAGATACAATCAATCACAATTACTATCAACAACCAAATCCAACAACCGTCACAATACGAGTATGATAATATTCAACAATCACAAAAACACCAACAACGTATTATGGGACTAATCTCGAGTAGGAAAACCCTACCCTGAAAAGCAACACAATCGACGGTCTCTCAATTTTGTTATCAAAAGGCCTCTTCTACGAATCCTCCTCCTAACATACAATCATACAATTACTACCAATCAAGAAACACAACAAAACCCCCAGATTCCCAAATTAGGGTTTAACTAACTTTAACGAATTACCATAAAAACAGTACGTAGATCTTACCCTCGACGCAAGGATCACAAAGGTATAAAGAAAGACGAATTCCGACCTTCCAAGCTTCGGGATTTGCCAATAATGCGATTGATGCGAAGAACGTAGTTTGTTTTCTCTTTTGAAAGTAATTAGGTTTGTAAAAGTGTTTAAAGAAAGTGACGGAAGTAATTATATATTAAATCGCATTATTAACAAAACCCGACAAATCATTCCCCCGTAAACCGGCTACTCGATCGAGTAGCTGACATACTCGATCGAGTGCCTCCTACTCGATCGAGTATCAAGGTTACTCGATCGAGTACCCAACAGGTCAGAAACTGTTTTAAAACGCAACACACCCTTACTCGACAGAGTAAGGCCCACTCGATAGAGTACCCAGAGACTTATAAAACCGTAGTATTATAGAATTGATGAGCTAATTAGAGAAAAGGTGGAGGGATTAATTTGTAGCCATATATTGACATCTAATCCTAGCCTTCTATTCCCTTCATCCAAGGGCCCTTAGAAGGACTTATGGACTCAAATACATATGATGGACTTACATGATCTCTTCTCTCTCCCTCCCCCCCCCCTCTCTCTCTCTCTCTCTCTCTCTCTCTCTTATATTTATATATATATATATATATAAATATATATATAGAAATAGGATCTCGTGCGAACCTAAAGTTCGGTGCGAACCGTACGAACTGACTTAAAAAACAAAACACACACAAACACGCGCTCACAATTCCTCACCTCACCTAAACTTTACAACACTCCCTGACATTAATTATTCCCAACTACTTTCCCTCTCACCCCGACACACAGACCTCCTCGCCGGAGTTCACCGGAAAAGCTTGCCGGCACATCAACTAGGCTACCGTTGCCTAGTTGGCCATGGATCTGCCGGAATTAGTGTTGATATGCCGCGGTTTAGCCGGAATCGATACCTCTATATGTCTCTTCCCTTTTCCTCAATCATCTCAAGCCACTATATAATCACTGACCGGCAACCTAACTAGTTCCGGCATCAAGCTTGTCGATTTGCCACCCCAATTCGACCACCCCTAGCGGATTTTTGCTCCATTATCGTCCCTGTGTTTCTAATTTTCGTTCTCGTCGCCGGTAAGTGCAGGCCTGCATCATCACTACAACTGAAAGAAAGCATTTAATTGAGATGTTTTTCAAAATGAGTGGTTTCATGACATGGTCCTGCGTGTGGTGCGGATAACGGTGGCCGAATGTACCAATTATTTGTGGTGTTTTGTGTGAATTTGTCGTTTTTGTGCGGGTGTAATGCTATCAGCACCTGGAGTGGTGCGTCGTCTGAATGGTTCGACGACAGCGGCTCTCTGTTTAAAGGGAATAAAGGAGAGCGACGACTATGAGTCTAGCAATGTGGAACGCCGGCAAGGCATGGTATTGGTCCGATGAATAAGTGGTGATTTTTTGTGGGTGGTTGGGAGTGGTGACGGGAATGTGTTATATGGTGGTCAAGTTTGTGGAATTGGGTGGACCTGGTGGTGGGTGGGTGAGTGGTGGTGGTCGTGTAATGAAAGGGTAGGTGGTTGGATGAGTTGTGGCGTGGTGGTGGGCTTGGTGGAGTGGCGGATACTCAATATACCACACCGGATACACATGATATTAATATTGGATACACAAATGGATTTGTGTATCTATGAGTAATATCATGTGTATCTGAGCTAGTAATATGTGCAACTGAGCTACCAATGATGTGGTTGGCGTTTGTCTTGGTGCTCGCTGGAGGATTTTAGAGGTGGTTGAGGTGAGGCAGTGATGGTGTTGGTGGAGTTACGTGTGAGGGAAGGACGCGGTGCGTGGTTAACCAATCTTGTCCCTCCTGACTTCCTGTCCCAATCTTGAATTTTGCTCTCCATTCAGTAACTGAAGTTTGGATCATCATAGAAGGAAGTTGGACTCCCGGAGTGTGCTTTTAGTTGTTACAAATGGTGAGGGTAAATAACATGCTCCTTATGAACATAATGCCATCTGAGATAATTGATGACAGCTGAATTTGGTACCGGATTTTCGGCATCTCTTTGACTCTTTCTAATTTTGATGTTTAACCTATTCCGGATTGAATCACAAAATGATTTGGGGTTCGTTAACAAGAATTGGCGTTTCTAACTTACAAATGCCACAACACGGAGCAAGGATATTTAGAAAAACCATGTGTTTCAGTAATCATGTGTAAATAGCTAATCATTTTATAGCATCTATTATGCCAAAAAAAACAAGTAAATTTAGCGGTTTAAAAGTGTGGCGTGATTTTAAAGATTCGTAAACTAATGAAAAGCTTGGGTTATCAGTATTATCACTCATACAACCAACATTAAACAATATGAGTATGTGTACTTGTGTAGATGATAAACAATTTAACACTAATTTGTTTATTTATCTTGCTAGATACACATCTCTATCAATCACATATACTCCTTTATATTGTTAGATACACGCCTTTACCTTGCTTGGTACACTCATTTACTATGCTATATACACTTATTTACATTGCTAGGTACACTCATTTACTATGCTAGATACACTTATTTACATTGCTAGTTACACATCTCTTGCAAGGTAGATACACTCTTTCAAATTGCTAGATACATGTATTTACCTTGCTAGATACACTTATTTACCTTACTAGATACACATAATCTTTAGCAAGAGAAGATACAACTAGTGTAACCTTGTCCTTAACACCTAATGGTTGATTATTAGAGAAAAAATGTTTTGTGTTGATCTTCAAGACTAAATTGGTGTGAGTGTGACTAAGATGGTCTCACACCACAAATATCAGAATTGTAGAGGAAAATCATTCATAGATATTTAACCGATCATTTGTTAAAGCTTATTTCCTCGGCCAGATAATTTTGTGGATTCCGTGATTCCGTCCTATGCAAGCAACCAACATAATTTAATCCTCAAATAATTTCAGTTCCAAGTGGGAGATTTTCGTAACTAAGTATGATAAGAGATCATTGATAATGTAGTGAATTTTTATCATCTTTGTGTATATCTTTTTAACTTTGTGGTCTCTTAAAATCTTACGCGACTTAGCAACAACACCGGTGCTAGTTGTTCTTCCGATTTTACCAAATCTTTCCAGCCACTTCCCGATGATTTGTATCGATATGATACTTCTTTTATCACTTTATCCAGTACTGCATTAACTAACTGCGGATGTTTTTTCCCTTTACTCGTACTGATGAAATATTTTGACATGAGCCTCCATTCCGTCGACATTCATCGGATGAACGATTAAACTATCTTAACTAAGGAGATAAATGAGCACATGTGACAAGGATGCAAAAGAGAAAGATTAGTGACGATTGTTCATATGTGATTCTCCAAGTAACAGAAGACAATAGAACTAAATTGCATGAACTTGGCCTTCTGAAATCAGTAATCACGCAAATTAGCAAGATGGACAAAATGTGGTCTCCCTTGAAGTCATAATCACATGTGCAAACTACCTAGATAGGATTAGATACACATATTCTTGTCCCGATTCACATTAATACTCTAGATACACACATCGATATGTAGCGTATGGCTTCACAACCAGTAGCGTTCAGAGTCTCCCTGTGACATACACCACCATCCGAATTCAAAAACCTTGAATCAAACATCGTTATCCCAATGCTTCAAAACTCTTGCTTGTGCAAGTTCAGGAAAAACCTCACAAACTGACTTGATCAGAATGAGTTCACCCAATCCCGTACCCAAATAGGCCACCCCAAAAATAAACCGAACCCCAAATTGACCAGATCTAACCCGAAGTGACCCCGAACTGACTTTCAATGGCTAAATACTACGGAGTAACACTGAAATATACCCAAACCGAAACGACGGGACCAATGCAAACACATACTATGGATACCAATATTCAACAACAATAGGTTTCAGAAACCTTGAATAAACACCGCATCATCGTCGCCATTCTCCTTTCAAAGACCACCTATTGACCCGTAATTGCATTGTCGGCGAAGACATTTCGACTCCAAATGTTTCGAAATTTTACTTCGTTTTTAATAGATCTATATTTAAAATCACAATTTTTAGGTTTGTCGGCAACATTTCTCGCCGGTAATTTGTATCGGAGTTAGTAGAATGGGGATGAAAGCTGATGAAAGGGAGGTACGGGTTTGAGGATACAGAGATATCGTCGGCGGTGGACATGGCGACTTCGTCGGTGGTGACGACATCAGTTTGTGGGACCGTTAGCTATTCCGGCTAGGGTTAGTGTCTCCGGCGGGTTGGTGAATGGTGATTTGGGACCGAAGAAGCTGTTATTGAATGATGGGAAAGGGCGTGAGGTTGGGGGAATAAATGTCAGCCTTTGAATTGGTTTTACTGTTAAGATAATTTTTTAAATTAGTTCGTAAGTTCGTACGGAACTTTAACCTCGACCAGATATATATATATATATATATATATATATATATATATATATATATATATATATATATATATATATATATATATATATATATAGGGTCAGGATCCGGTGAGAACCACTAATATAATGAGAACTGTGAGGAACCACTCACAACAATCAGATATAATAATTCACGGAAGACTAAGATTAACTCAACCCTACTCCAAAACTTTTCACGCACCCCAAACGTCGAGTGTACACTTTACCAAAAATCTTTTCTCTCTCATTGTTTTTTCTTAACTATCAAAACCTTCAACATCACTCCAGTTCTTTCTTCCCTACGTTCGATCATCACAAATATTCTGATATGATCAAACTCTTTGACGATCAACATCTATCGCCCTTATTCCAAAGAATGGATCCGGTAATTAGAGGTAAATTTTCGATATTGATGATTAATTTTTGCGAAATTAAGGTTTATGTCTTTATTTATTTGTAATTTTTTGATTCGTCGAATAAGTTAATTGAATTGAGGGTTTGATTATTGCGATAAAGTCGCAATGATGAATTATTTTTGTGAAATTAGGGTTAATCTCAGTAAGGTTGGAAAAATTTAGAAATTACCTAAATTGGTTGAAATCATGAAACTGGGGACTGAATTTCGTGAATTAGATAATCTTTACAATCATCAAAACATTATTTATGTGCATGTAATTTCTGTTTAGGTGCAACAAAATTAGGGTTGATGAATTGTTGATTCGAGTTTATATACGTATAATTGGGGTAGGAATTGAAATTAGGGTTGGAGAAAATTGAGAAATTAACTTAATTGTTTCGAATTTGTTGATCCGTCAACTTTTTACATATTAAAGTTCAAGTTGGCAGTACTTCTCATGTCAATGATCGAACAAAAGACTATAAGGGATGTTACTAGAATCATATTAGCATTATTAAGTTAAGTAGTAGTATTGAATATTTCTCTTCCAGTACATCAGTTTTTTTTTACATTAAAGTCTACAATAATGCTCCAATTTTATAGTTTTGGCACTCCATATATCTATTTTTAAGGAACAAGTTATAATGATTTTTCCCTTACAATTACCTTTGATATCCTATGATTTTATTTGTCATGTTTACAGTCCGTCCATCATAATATATACTTCTGTATGGTGAGAAATCCATGGATGATGAAAGAAGAGGCAAAGGAGGTGCGTGAATTAGTTTCTCGGGATACCATAGATCCTAGTCCTATTATCAAGCTTGGTTAATTGAGCATCAATGGTAAATCATAGAAAACTAAATATTAATATATGAGAATTTACAATAGACCTACTTTCTAGAGTTCTGTTTTCCCATTTTCATTGACTCCCTGTAAAGGTGGTGTTCTTTTATGTGCTATTGAGGATCTAAACTGGCATGTTGCTTTGCTTGATTTCAAACATTCTTTATTGCTAATAATGCTCAGAATATATATCAAAAATATTCAGTCAAACAATATCAGAGTTTTTTTTTTTTTTTTTTTTTTTTTTTTTTAATAAATTTGAAACGTTCTCATCAATATTCCTGCATATCAGGTATAATGTATCATGCATCAAATGACCGTGTGCTTATTAGCTCATCCTTCTAACTGGGTGCTTTCTAATGTTCATGTAAAATATTTGTACTATTCCCCGCCAGTAGTCCAAAAACTGGTATCAATTTTCAATAGGGCCAAATCCTTGCTATTCTTCTCATGTAATTTCATGTAATATCATCATGAATAAAGTTAAAGAGGAATAGTTTGAGATGTTTTTAATCATTCTGATATTAATTTTTCATTCTCATATTTTTGTGATGTACGTCTATAACATCTTACACTTCCTCATATATGTAGCCATTACATTTCTTACTGATCAAGGTCATTTCTAATATGGACAAAATGCCTACACTACTCATAACATCCTATCATAGTACCAATCCTTTTGGGTATTAGCTGTATTGCGATCTTCTTTTTTGTTGCTTTGTGTGAGCTTTGGTAATAAGTGCATTCTCCGAATTGGGAGTCGTATAGATTTCCACACATCATGACATAATTGTCGTTTATACATTATGAGTATTTACGTTTTACTTATTTTGAAAGTCAATTAGCTCAAATGGGAGAGCATTGTGCAATGCACAAGATGTGGGTTCGACTCTCAAATTGGCTATGAAATACCAAATCTTTCTTTTACTCTATAAATAAAAAACAGTGTAATTGGTAATCCCATTTAATTCAAATATGGCATGTATGATAATATAATTTTGGTATATATGCTAGTCTTTGAAATGCTTGTACTGAACCCCTGATAATTACAAAGCTATTACACTAGCTCATTGCCGTTGCTGCTCGCTTGAGTCTGATCATGGTCTGCGCGCCATTGCCTGAATATGATGATAGCTTCCTAAATAATTATGATGTAAAGCTTGCATCATAACAAGTTCCTATCATTGAATTTGCGATTTAATAGGTTATATGGGTCTCGTACTCATACCTTTGTGCAAAATTTGGAAATTGCTCTACCATTGAGCTAATAGCCTTTAAAATACGCTAAAGAAATACGATTATAAATAACGGGCCTATCATATGATTATGGCCGCCTAAATGCCTGACATAAGTAGACTGAAATATTTCTCACATATTAGTAAAATATGTAATAGATACACTAAAATGACTTGAAAGACCAGTAAATATATTAAATCTCCTTCACAGTCATTTCCCTTATTTCATGCACATAGAACTTTATTTCATGCACGTAGAACCTTATTTCATGCACATAGAACTTTATTTCATGCACGTAGAACTTTATTTCATGCACATATAATTTAAATTAATGTCCTTGACCAGCAGTAATTAGTATCATAATATAACCAATCGATGCAATCAAGAACTTTTTAATTCACATAGAACCTTATTTCATGCAAATAGAACCTTATTTCATGTATATAGTTCCTTATTTCATGCCCATTTAACACTTATTTCATGCACATATAACCTTATTTTATGCACATAGAACCTTATTTCATGCACATAGAACCTTATTTCATGCATATAGAACCTTATTTCATGACCATTTAACACTTATTTCATGTACATAGAACCTTATTTTATGCACATAGAACCTTATTTCATGCACATATTATCTGATTTCATGCCCATATAACAATTATTTCATACATGTACACGGGACGAGTATCCTAAAATCATGGGAAATATAAATACAGTTACCCTTCAGTTATTTGAAATATCAAAAAGCAAACGTATAAATAAAATGTTAAAATTTATAGGAGGTTTGGACGAAAAAATTTATCTCTTCCTATGTACACATGATATAAGGTTGGTAAAATACTTTAAAAGAACATTAAAGAGATTTGGACAAAAAACTCCATCTCTTCCTCCGTTCTCACCCTCATCCCCTTCTCACCATTGACCTCTACTTTTGCTATCAATACACACCCTAAAGCTAATAACTAAATTGACAACAATATCATCGTTAACTACAGCCTTTTCAATTTGAACAATCAACACCAACAAAACATAATTGTTGATAAAAAGATTCATATAACTGAGAAAATAGACTCATAAAATGTCACGTGCTTACTGAAATTACAAATAAAATACATAATTGCAGCAACAAATGAAGATAAAACACAACGATTAATTGGATTTCTGCATATCGATGAGGTTATTGTCAAATAGACAAAACGAGTCTTTGCTTCAAATCAACGATAATTAGACAAAGAAAATCATACATGATGAAATTAGAATTCGTATTATAGGAACGAGATGGCATAAACTATGAGAATAATTAATTAACTTACGAGATGGAAAGAACTTACATGAATGAAGCAAGATTAGGTCGAAATACCTTCAATTAAAGTGAAAACAATAAGATCTCTGATAAATTCATGAGATATTGATTGTGATTGATAGAAAGGTAAAGAAATACGAAAATAAGGTGTGTCGATTTATTAGCATTATTGCGAAAAAGAGAATAGGAAGAGAGAGAAAGTGTCGAGAAAATTGGTGAAATGAATAATTCGTAAGATATCTTTGTAGAAAACATTGGAATGATCTCAAACGAAGGAGTTGATCTTGCTCCTTGGATTAGATTTAATCTAAGGGGTTTT